>NW_023416338.1:627092-735249 GCF_014108235.1 Myotis myotis
GAACCTTGCATCGCCCTCTCTTACTTGAGGTTTCTTTACAAATGCATCTTGTTTGTAGGTCTTGCCTACCACACAGTGAAAATAAAACACCCTATTCATTTCTTCATACCTGCTCTCCTTTTCTTCATAACACCTGTCACATCTGAAATGTCATATATATAGTTAATCCTCACATGTGGATATTTTTTTCCACTGATTTTGAAAGGGCGGAGGGAGAGAGAAACATCCATGTGAGAGAGACACACCAACTGGTTGCCTTCCACACCCACCCTGACCCACAGCCAAGGATCATGTACATCATTGAATTCTAGAAACTTTTGTTCTTCAGCACCCTATACTTACAGCCTGGACAGTGCCAAAAACATGGTCAGCATTCAATTTATATTCCTGAAATACATGAAAAATGTCTCATTAAAACTGTAGAGTACATACACCTTAAGGAAAAATGATGATTGATAAGAAACTTCATATCACAGGTGACACAGGGGCTTTCCCAAAAGGGGACCAGATTCATACACAATATATTAAAATTAATTCTTTCTCTACAAATATAAATGTTAGCATTTCAAATATGTAATATGAGTTTTTGTGAATTAGTCATATTATTTCCCTCTTTTCCTAGTAGTCACCTCCACCATATGCAACCAGGGAATGGTACACACAAATTTCAGAATTTATTCTCCTGGGAGTTTCAGAAGAACCAGAACTGCAGCCCCTCATATTTGGACTTTTCCTCTCCATGTACCTGATCACTGTGTTGGGAAACCTGCTCATCATCCTTGCTGTCATCTCAGACTCCCACCTCCACACACCCATGTACTTCTTCCTCTCCAACCTGTCCTTGGTAGACATCTGTTTCACCTCCACCACCATCCCAAAGATGCTGGTCAACATCCAGACACAGAGAAAAACCATCAGCTACACAGGATGCATCACACAGATTTATTTTCTTATACTCTTGCAGTGTTGGACTTTTGTCTCCTGACAGTGATGGCCTATGACCGGTTTGTGGCCATCTGCCACCCCCTGCACTATATGGTCATCGTGAACCCCCAGCTCTGTGGACTGCTGGTTCTGATGTCTTGGATCATGAGTATCCTGAATTCCTTGTTACATTGCTTATTGGCGTTGAGGCTGTCCTTCTGTGGAAACTTGGAAATCCCCCACTTCATCTGTGAACTCAATCAGATGATCCAACTTGCCTGTTCTGACACCTTTCTTAATAACATGGTGATGTATTTTGCAGCTGTCCTGCTGGGGGTAGGTTCTTTCCTCGGGATCCTTTTCTCATATTCTAAGATAGTGTCCTGCATACGTGGAATGTCATCAGCTCAGGGGAAATACAAAGCATTTTCTACGTGTGCATCTCATATCTCGGTTGTCTTATTATTTTATTGTACAGTGCTAAGCGTGTACCTCGGCTCTGCTGCTATCCAGAGCTCACATTCAACTGAAACAGCCTCAGTGATGTACATTGTGGTCGCACCCATGCTGAACCCCTTCATCTACAGTCTCAGGAACAAGGACATCAAACAGGCTCTGAAGACATTCTTTGTGAAGGAAACTACAAACAGGCCAGTGGTCCTAAGACTAAAGACGTACCACAGATGGCAGAGGTCAAAGTCTCAGAGTCAGACATAGAAGCATGGAACAGACTGTTGAATCTCAGAGGGAAGGCCCCAGGAGAGGGGGTGGGGAATGGGTGGGAAGAGATCAACCAAAGAACTTATATGCATATATGCATAACCCCTGGACACAGACAGTAAGGTGGTAAAGGCCTTGGGCAGGGGCGGGGTTGGCTAGACGGGGTCAATGGGCAAAAAACAAGGAACATATCTAATACTTTCAACAATAAAGATATTTTTAAAAATAAAATGCAGTTTCTGAGTCCCACTCCAGAAGGGCCCAGTAATCTGCATTTATAATGATTAAAAATGATGTATAAACAGGTTGAAAATGAGCACACCTCGATAGTGGATGTCATTGCACAGATTATTAAGTTATTATTAGTTTAAAACAGGGTGAGATCTATATTAATGGAAATGCCATGATTTAATACATTTTTACTTAATTAAAAGCATACTAGTATGTCTTCTTAAACTGATGTTTTTCACATGAAAATAATTTAAGCTTATCAGCAATGCTCAAATCCACTGATGATTATAGATATAGCTTTGCAAATTAGATATATTGAGCTATTCACTCTTGTTACAAATTGCATGAAAGATAGGAATGAAGTGTGTCTTTGGATTCATTGGGAAAAAAGGCTCAGAATCAGATACTGAGATTATCTTCAGACTGTGGAAGTAGAGCCTTCTCTTTCTACTCATTTCCTAGAATTTCCATTTATTTGACCTTAACTTCTGTATTCAATTTCAGTAACTCACTTTATTAAACTTTCTTCTTTCCCTTATAACCTACAGTTTTCCCCTTTGTTGTTTTTTTAGCTTCCCAATTTATTTCCATCATGGCCATATACATAATGAGAAAGCATGTATTTTTTAGAATTTTTCTCGAGTGACAAATATTGTACCAAATGTTTTTTTTTTTTACTAAAAGAATCATCCAGATATCCAAGATGGCTGCTTATGGGACAGCAGGCTGCAAGAGAGTGTGTGAGTGAGAGAGCAAAAGAAGAGTGCATGGACATGCAGGGAGTGCCTGTGTTTGTCAGTGAGGGACAGTTGTATTCCATGGGACTGTTGAGGACTGGTGGACCAGGTTCCTTTGCCTGGGCAGCCTCTACTCCTGCTGAAATCTCTCCCAGAGCGGCCAGCTCTGCCACAGAGACCACACAATCTTAAAGGGGAGAGCGGCTGTGATCGGAAGCCCAGCCTTACCCTCAACCAGAGACCAAAAAAATCAATACAAAATATCAATGAAACCAAGAGCAGGTTCTTTGAAAGCATAAACAAGATTAATGAACCTCTAGCCAGACTCACCAAGAAGCAAAGAGAGAGGAACCAAATAAAAAAATCAGAAAAAAAGAAGTGAAATAACAACAGATCCCACAGATATATGAAGACTCGTAAAATATACTATGAGCAACTCTACTCCAAAAAACTGGTCAACCTAGAAGAAATGGACATATTCCTAGAAAAACACCACCTTACAAAACTCAACCAGAAGGAATCAAAAAATCTGAATAGGCTGATAACTATGGAGGAAATTGAAGCAGTAATCAAAAAACTGCCAGAGACACAGAAGCATGGAACAGACTGTCAAATTTCAGAAAGAAGGCAGAGGTGGATGGTTAAAAGGAAAGAGATTAACCAAAGACCTTGTATGCATATATGCAAAACCCATGTGTAAGAATAAACAAATCATCATTCCTGTCAAAGAACAGTTTAGACAGCCGCCATTTTGGACAGTGTGACTTGGCAGCTGCCATGTTGGCCACATGGGGCCACCATCTTGAAACAGCGAAGGCCAACACCTCCCTTTGAATTAGCCAATCACAAAAGATTGTGCACCCGAGCTCCAATCAAGAATAAAGGACAGGTCACATGCCTCAGGGATTAAAAACCCAAGCAGCCCACCTGCTTGGTGTGCATGCACTTCCAGACCATGTTTGCACACCCTTCTATGTAGAAGGAAAGATGTTTGCCTTGCTGCCTGGCTCCCATGTATGTTTTGTGTTCTACAGGGACCCCTGACTTGGGGGGCTCACCTTATTTCCAACACATGGACCTACACAATAGTGTGGTGAATGCCTGGGACAGGGGGCAGGTGCAGGCTAGACAGGGTTCAAAGGGGGAAAAAGGGGCCATCTGTAATACTTTCAACAATAAAGATTTTTAAAAGAATTTTAAAAGCATATTATAAACCAATATTAAAAATAAAGTACGAAATTTGCAGAATTAAAAGAGCCATGCAATAATTAAGAATGCATATGCATACTGCATGAGTCTGTGTCTGTATAATTCCAACAAAGTCCACAAAAGCTTTCATTGCTTTGTTATATATCTGTAAACAATGTAATCACCCTGAACCTCTTTACCTTATTTGTAATGATAGTGGGATAATAAACCTAATTCAGATGAATGTTATTAGAAATAAATGAAATGTTTGGAAATACCAGTTAAGTCCATGAACTCTTTTACACGTAAGAAGTATATCTATGTGTATACATGGGTGCATTTGTAGATGATTAAAATAAGCACACACACACATATATACAAAGACTCATTAATAATCCCATATTTTATGTTGAAAGAAAATTTGTGAGAAATCTGGGTAGGATAGAAATTAAAAGAATAAATGGTTGAATTGAAGTGAAATAAAGGAATGTAGAAATTCAGGCACAAAGACACTATAGGGAATTCACTGTACCAGCTAATGGGGCATAATCTCCAAATTGACTTTAGATATTTTACTTCTACTTAAGTTTAGATTTTAACACAAAATATCCTTAACCAAGGGAAGCTAAGTGAATTAATTGAGAAGCTAATATTCCATTTCCTCCAGAAAAAGAAACGTTGGGCCCTGCCAGCATGGCTCAGTGGTTGAGTGTGGACCTATTGAAACAGGACTTTTGGGGTTAAATTAGGACAGGCTTAGGAAATATTAGGAAATTAGGGGCACCTTGGAGAAAGCACAGGGCTGCAGAGCAGCAGAAGGTATATTTCCATAGAATGGGGGAGCTGGAAAGCTGCAACAAGTACATTTCCATAGAATGAGGAGCTGGGAACAGCAAAAGTTCTATATTTACAAAATAAAGAGAAAGAAGCCCTTCATTCAGAAGGAGAAGAAGAAAGCCTAAGGGAATTGGAAAACAATAGGGAAGGAGAGGGAGACAACCTCACATGTCCCATGTGAGACTCAACCTTTGAATCCATGAGTTACCATAGTAACAAGTCTAAGGGAGTAGTGATGACCAATCAGAGGGGATATCAAGGCACCAGGATCTGCAGCCTTTGGAAGCCATAGGGAAAAGGAACTCAGTGGGACCCTTTCCCCCTCCCTACATGGAAGTCCAATCTGTGGGACTCTTTCCCTCTCGCCATGTGAGAGTCTGTACTTATTCTTCAATAAATTCCCACCTTTGCTATACCACTTTCTGTCTGTGAACTCATTCATCGATTCCAGCGGACAAAGAATCTGGGTACCAGTCCAAAAATTCCATATCACTATGAACCAGGAGGTCAAGGTTCAATTTCCAGTCAAGGCACATGCCCGGGTTGTAGGCTCCATCCCCAGTGTGGGGCATGCATGAGGCAGCCAATCAATGATTCTCTCTCATCATTGATGTTTCTATCTCTCTCTCCCTCTCCTTTCTGAAATCAATAAAAATATATTTTTTAAAAAAATAAAAAAATTTGGATAAATGTCTGTGTTACATTCCTGTGGCTGTTGTAATAAAATACTGAACTCGGTGGCATAAAAGAAACACATTTATGCTCTTACTGTTTTGGAGGTCAGAAGTCTGAAACTAGTCTCAATGGACTAAAATCAGGTTGTCTGCAGGGCCAGTTCCCTCTGCAGGCTCCAGGAGAGAATGTGTTTCCTCTCCTTTCCCAGGTTCTCAAGGCCACAAGCATTCCTTGGCTCGTGGCCCCTTCTCCATCTCTACAGACAGCAGTGCAGACCATCTCCAAAAATCCCTCTGATTCCAACCATTTTTCCTTTTGCTTCTGCATTCTAGACCATGGTGATTACATTAGTCCCATCTGCATAATTATGTTCCAACTTTTAATCTAAAAGGGAGATCATTGTACTATTGTTGTTCTCTCTGCAGGGATTAAATGTGGACATTAAAGACATAAACATTTTTTAAAAGTCAGCTGATTAGCAAAATATTCCATCTACTACCTTAATGCCCCCTCTTTAGTATAAAAATAATATATTCAAAGTTTCTGGGATTGGGTGCAGGCATCTTTTGGAGGCTCCTATTTATCTGCTACACAGTCTTTTTCAAAAATATATTATTGGATATCATGGCTTCATCCAAATACATTAATGTATTCATCCAAATACATTATTGGATATCTTCTCTAGGGCAGTGATGGGGAACCTTTTGAGCTCGGCATGTCAGCATTTTCAAAAACCCTAACTTAACTCTGGTGCTGTGTCACATATAGAAATTTTTTGATATTTGCAACCATAGTAAAACAAAGATTTATATTTTTGATATTTATTTTATATATTTAAATGCCATTTAACAAAGAAAAATCAACCAAAAAAATTAGTTTGTGTGTCACCTCTGACACGTGTGTCATAGGTTCGCCATCACTGCCCTAGGGCAAAATCATCTAGGGTGAGAATCACTGGACCAGAGTTTGAAAACTAAAAGCAACATGACAGATTCCAATCAAATCTGATGAGACAGATTCCCTTACTCATCTTGTAACTTTGAGCAGATCACTAACCCCTTCCAAGCTCCATTTCTGCAAAGGGGAATAGAGTTCATAATACAACTACCTTATAGACTGGATTTTTCAAAAATTAAATAAAATTATGCTTATAAGATGCTAAGTGTAGGTTATGTGGCATAAGACTATCTCTATATATCTCATAATTAACTCCTATATATATAAAAGCCTAACTGACCATTATGACCAGTCCACCAGTCACTATGATGTGCACTGACCACCAGGGGGCAGATGCTTAACACAGAAGCTGCCCCCTGGTGGTCAGTGCGCTCCCACAGGGGGAGTGCTGCTCAGCCAGAAGCCGGGCTCACAGCTGGCAAGCGCAGCTGCAGGGGCAGGAGCCTCTCCCATCCCCGAACGGCAGTGGCAGGCACAGCGGGCCAGGATAAGCACAAGTGTCATGGCGCCAGTTAGGGGTCCTCCCTGGCCACCTGCCACTTGGCGCACTGCTACATCCCTTGGGGGGTGTTGGACTGCTGGTTTAGGCCCAATCCCTGCAGGCCAGGGGGATCTGGCCTAAACTGGAAGTGGGACATCCACCAAAGGGTCCTGGATTGCAAGAGGGCACAGGCCAGGCTGATAGACACCCCCTCCCAGCCCCCATGCACAAATCTGTGCACTTGGCCTCTAGTATATTTTATAATGAGGTACTTAATGACAAGTCTTAACTTGTGAAATAAGCACAAAATCCTTCATCATTGGAGAAACCAAGATAGCGGCATAGGTAAACACTGGAAATTGCTGCCTCACACAACCACTTCAAAAATACAACTAAAAGACAAAACGAACATCATCCAGAACCACAGGAAGGCTGGCTGAGTGGAAATTCTACAACTAGAAGGAAAGAGAAAAGCACTGAGACTCAGAGGAGGTGAGGAAATAAAGTGCAGAGGTACGGAGGCGCACGCCTAAAGGGCTGGCAGCTGAGGACGCAGCGCACGGGGAGAGGGCTGGTGGCTGAGGACGTGGTTGTCTTTTTCAATCGGGAGGGAGTCTCAAGCTCCCGACTGCTCTGAACTCCAGTTCCGGCCGAGTCTCTGGGGACCCAGACTCACACGGGGAGAAACTGGACTGTCTGGCATCTGGCAGAACTTGAGGGCGGCTTTCTCTCAGAGGTGATTGCAGCGATTACCAGGACACTGAGATGCGGGGCCTCTTAGGGTAGGACTGGGGAGCAGCCATAGCTGCTTGCTCCACCCTGTTGATCCCCTGAGACCCTGCCCCACCCAAGCTGTGCACAGAAGCTTTTGCATATGAAAGGCCTGGCCCTTTGCAACCTGAAAATTACCTAACAAACTGCAGCTGAATCAGAGAGACCCAGAACTTCCAAACGAAGGCCCAAGGCCCCACAGCAGCTTGCATTGCTTCACAGCTGGGCCTCATCTGGGCACCTCCAAACCTCAAACAAAGAAAAGGAATCTCTCCATAGCTCCTGCAGGGTAGCCTCAGACAAAGGCTAAATTAGCACCTCCTTAGAGATCTAAGAGCCAGTGTACCCAGTGGTCAGAGTGGGACCATCCAGATTATAACTCCTCAGATCCATAAGGGACACACTCAGGGGGCAGACTCAGTGAGCACCAAAGCCCCACTGAAGCAAGTCTTGCCCCAGAAGAGTGTCTCCAGCTCAGAAGTTCTCCCACTGCAGACACAGCTGATTCTCACAGCCAGTTGGCCTGGAGGTCAATTCCTCCCAGTGATACCTACAACAATCAAGGCTTAACTACAACAAGACTGTGCACAAAGCCCACAGGGGGGTGAACCAAGAGTGTCCACCTCAAGTAATTGGGGAGGCTGAGCCACTGGGCCTTATAGGACACCTAACGCAGAAAGCCACTCTATCAACACAGGGAAGCATAAAAAATGCGGAGACAAAGAAACAAGTCACAAATGACAGAAATGGAGGAAAGGAAACTACTGGATATAGAGTTCAAAACCACACTTTTAATGTTTTCAAGAATTTTCTAGAAACCAATAAATTTATTGAGACCCTCAATAAATCTAGAGAGACCCTCGAGGTTATGAAAAAGGACCAACTAGAAATTAAGCATACACTGACTGAAATAAACAATATTATGCAGAGATCCAACAGCAGACTAGAGGATCACAAGAATCAAGTCAAAGATTTGAAATATGAAGTAGCAAAAAAACACCCAACAGGAAAAACAAAAAGAAAAATAATCCAAAAATATGAAGATAGTGTAAGGAACCTCTGGGACAACTTCAAGCGAACCAACATCCAAATTATAGGGGTGCCAGAAGAAGAGAGAGAGCAAGATATTGAAAACCTATTTGAAGAAATAATGACAGAAAACTTTCCCTACCTGGTGAAAGAAATAGACTTACAAGTCCAGGAAGCACAGAGAGCCACAAACAAAAGGAATCCAAAGAAGACCACACCAAGACACATCATAATTAAAATGCCAAGAGCAAAAGACAAAGAGAGAATCTTAAAAGCAGCAAGAGAAAGAAACTCAGTTACCTACAAGGGAGTACCCATACGACTGTCAGCTGATTTCTCAACAGAAACTATGCAGGAAATATTCAAAGTAATGAATGCCAAGAAACTACAACCAAGATTACGTTATCCAGCAAAGCTATCATTCAGAATTGAAGGTCAGATAAAGAGCTTCACAGATAAGGAAAAGCTAAAGGAGTTCATCACCACCAAACCAGTATTATATGAAATGCTGAAAGGTATCCTTTAAGAAGAGGAAGAAGAAGAAATAGGTAAAGATACAAATTATGAACAACAAATACACATCTATCAACAAGTGAATCTAAAAATCAAGTGAATAAATAATCTGATGAACAGAATAAACCGGTGAATATAATAGAATCAGGGGCATAGAAAGGGAGTGGACTGACTATTCTCGGGGAGGAAAGGGGTTGTGGGGGGTATGGGAAGAGACTGGATAAAAACTGTAGACCTATGGATGAGAACAGTGGGTGGCAGGGGTAAGAGCAGAGGGTGGGGTGGGAACCGGGTGGAGGGAAGCTATGGGGGAATAAAAGAGGAACAACTATAATAATCTGAACAATAAAGATTTAATTTTTAAAAAATTCTTCATCATTTTTGACAAATGTGTCCTCAAGCCAAAGACTGCAGTGTCAGAATTGCAATTGACTAGCAAAAGAGCACAGCTCTCCCCTTGTTGGAGAGGAAGATAGCAATTCTTTGTAGACATCAGAACTGTGACCCCACCACAGATCGGTGCTGGAGCATCAAAGGGACTTGGTCCTGACAGGTTTCTTGGCCTCAGACATTCGGGAAAATGTTAACTCAGTGTTGGGGTAACTCAGCATAGGAGATCAGATCTATGTAAAGCGAGAAGATCAAGGACAAGGGAAAATAAAAACTAAATGTACTTGACTTCTAACCTGGTCCCTTTAGATCAGAGAATCATTAGGAAAAATTCCTTTCTGTTTATTCTAGAGGCCCACGGGGAAATCATGTGGTTAGAAGTTGGAATAACACAAGGGAAATGTGCCTGATGAGCAGGTATAGAGAGAGCTGTAGATATCTCCCCTGTGTAGTCCTCAGCTTGTACAATGTTGGGGGACAGCACATGGCTGTTGCTTTTTATTTCTAAGCTGGTTCAGGAACTGATGCTGCACTCCTACCTGCTGTTTCGTGTGGGGACAGAGCTTCAGTCTCATCATCAACCATCCAGGGAGCAATTCAGACTTCCACACGGACACTTCCTCTGAGAGACCCCATCCTGGTGAGTCTGAGAGCCCATTAGGTACATCAGGAAAGGGTCAGACAGAATGGAACCTCATAACTTTTATCTGAGTCACTGTGACCCTAATCAGCCCAGCCCAGAGACATGGTATCTCTGTTTGTACACTTGGCTAAGCAACTAATTTATTCTTAATTTACATAATATGTTAATAAGGATGTTTCTCTTTGAATCGGCAATACAGGACCCATAGTTGACAATTAGGTGGTGGGAACGGGAGTCCAGTTGGATGACACTGTAGAATGAGTGAGATGCATAAAATGATTGCAGTCAAATAAAAACATATCTGAGGAGTTCTGTTGTTCAGGGAGAAAGAAATAGCGGTTATGTGTGGAGCACAGTGCTGTGAAGTGAGTGTTTGTATTAAATTTCCAAGATGAGGTGTGTTTGAGCATGTTTTGTATTTATTGAAAAGACCCTGACCAGTGCATGGAGATGGTACCTTGCAACAGCAGTTGGTGAGACGTGCATTGCAGCATCTTCTGTCATACTGGGTATTCACATGAGAAAAACTATTTAAAACTCAAAGAGGAATACTAAATATTAAGTTGAAAGACAACCTTTGCCATAGGTTAAATGTTCATATACATTGAGACCTAATTCTGGAATCATTAAGTGAATAGTAACTGAACACATGCTGTGTGCCAGATCATTCTAGGAACATTATGTATTATATTCTTCTAAATTTACAATTTAATTAACCCATGTTGATATCATTAAATTATGTCTTCTTTCGGTTAATATTTGAGTCTTCATTCAATTATGTTTATTATGTTTATTATGGTTTTTTTAAACTACTCATTTTAACCTGGTTTATTATCCCTTCTTTCTTTTCATGGTTTGTTTCTATGTAAGTGTATATCCATGCACATACCTTTGTGAAAAACTCAAAATGTGAACAAAGCAGGTGAAGTCCCTGCTCTTTTTTTTTAATTGTTTAAAGTATTACAAATAGCAGAGCATATGTCTCCTTTTTCCCCTGTTGACCTCCCCCCGGCAGCACATGCCCTCACCTCCCTAGTGTCTGTGTCCATTGGTTATGCTTCTCTTTTGATCATGCAGTATAACAGTGAGGGCAGAGAATAATGAAATAAATGTGTGCTTAAAATAATTTCCTTAGGATGAATGATATGAAGAAAACTTTTCAGTGTACAAATTATCATGGTGTGGGCAGGATGTGTAAAGCATGGTCTGGGGAGGTTTTGCATGTTGGATGAAGACCTGAACCAGGACCAGAGGGTGCCCACTGGGTTTGTCACAAAAGAGATCAAAACCCAAAGCCCAAGAAATAATAGAAAAGTTGCCACTTCAGAAAAGGAAGAAAGGAGCTCATCCTCCCTCAGACCATATAAAAATGAACTGGTCAAATTATTATGAAATCGCTCCAGAAAAAAACAAGTCTTCAGTGCTTGATATTTAAAATGTTCCCCTTGATATTTTCTTCTGTGAAGTGTTGGTTTATCCCTTTGCTTTGGGTATACAATGTGTAAGGTGACACCATAAAGATATCACCTCTTTTGTCTCTTAGACAAGTTTCTTTTTGTTCTCTTATTATTTTGCTGGGCATCAGAGGAATGTGTTTAGGGTTCAAAAGCTGCCGGAACCAAGGAAGATTTTTCTCCCTCACACCTGAGATTATTAGAGCATTTTTAACTCCTCGTTTCATTTTGTTGTATCGCAAATCAGCGAGATGGACAAGATGCCTAATGAGCCAATTAGTTTAGGAGTCATTTATTGAACACGGCCCAGAGGGAGGTGTCTCTTTCCAAATCTCTGAGCAACCCATACAGGACTTTTTTTTGTATTTATACTTTTGAGCCTCTTTGCAGATATTACAAAGGGCTCTGTGTGAGTTATTGTTACAGACAGTTGTAATCTTCAATACATAATGAGTTTGTACTTGGCATAATTATTATCAGTATTAGTCTATTACATTGGATGGCTGGCTTGCAAAGTCAGACAGTTAAGTTTATCTTTTTCTATTATTTGAACTGAAAACAATGTCATTTTATAAAATAACAGATTGTCTTAAAGTGACAGAGTTTACAGGACTAGGGACTACCTAACAATATCAGAGTTTCAAACAGCAGTTTTCTATACAAGATGGAAGTTACTATGCTTCCATTTCATTCCTTTTTCTCTCACTCTGATTATTCAACAGGATTTTTATACAACTACAACTATTATTATATGGTTTATTCTTTATTCAAGTGTGCTTAGCATACAACGTTATATTAACTTCAGGTGTACAACATAGTGATTCAACATTTATATACTTACAATGTGGTCACCACAATAAGTCTAGTAACCATCTGTCATCATGCAAAGTTATTAAGATATTATTGATTATATTCCTTGTGCTATACACTACATATACATGATTTATTTATTTTATAACTGCAAGGTTGTACCTCGTATTCCCCTTCACCTTTTTCACCCATTCCCTCACCCCCTTTTTCACCCATTCCCTCACCCCCCTTTTTCACCCATTGCCTCACCCCCATCTATTTGTTCTGTGTAACTATGAGTTTGTTTTTGTTTTGTTTTGGGTGTTTGTTCTGTTTTGTTTAAGATTCTACATGTAAGTGAAATTATATGGTATTTGTCTATCTGTCTGACTTATTTCACTTAGCATAATGCTCCCTAGATGTGTCTCATGCTGCTGCGAATAGCAAGGCTTCATTCTTTTTATTTCTGAGTAATATTCTATACTGTATATACAGGGTAGAGCAAAAGTAGGTTTATAGTTGTGCGTACACAGAACACAGAGTTTATTTTTATTTTATTACTACTTAATTATTGTATTTCTAGAGGCCTGGCACAGGAATTCATGCATGGGTACTTTCCCTAGGCCTGGCCTGTGATCAGGTCCATCTTCTCCGGCTGCCCGCAGCCATCCTTACTCCCCACTGCCACCCAGCCCCCAACACTTCCCACCCCCAGTTCCCCGTTTGCCATCAGGCGATTGAAGTCTGCAGGCTGGGGGGAGGGACCAAGAGGTTAGCCATTCCGCCCGCTCCCTGGCCCTGCCCCCCACCCCAGTTCCGCATTTGCCATTGGGCGATCGGAACCTGCCAGGGAAATGGACCAAGAGGTGATCAGTGCGCCTCGTAGTGACTGGCCATCCGAGGCTTGCCTGTGCCTTGGGCCAGCCCTGGGCAGATGTGGGGCTGAGGGGACTGGAGGACTCCAGAGGCAGGTGTGTGGAGTGGCTGAGCCCTCCTTGCCACACGCCTGCCACCCAGGCAGGGCTGAGGAAACAGGACAATGCCATCTTGTGACTGTGGGCACCACCATCTTTGAGGGCAGGGCAGTCAATTACCATGTTCCTCCCTTATTGGCTGTGGGCGCTGCCATCTTTTTTATGAGGGTGTGAGGGTCAATTAGCATATTAACCTTTTATTATATAGAATTTTCCATGTGAACAACTATAAATCTACTTTTGTCCCACTGTGTTTGTGTGTGAGTGTGTACCATATTCATTATCCATTCATTTATCGATGGACTCCCAACAATGCTACTTCTGGTATTTATCTGAAAAAAACAAAATCACTAATTCAAAAAGATATGGCCACCCTGTGTTCATTGCAGCATTATTTACAATAGTCAGGATATAAACAGATTTTTAAAATGTTTGTTTAAATATACAGTAGAAAAATGGCCATCCCAATATGAAGCCCAAGTTTATTTGTCTGTGGGAGGGATACAAATTGGAATTGCTAGAACCCATTTCTACAGTATACACGTGAACGATCTGGCCAACTTGGGTTATAGCCACTCTTTGTCAAATCAGTCTGAGAAAGGAATGAAAATAATATAACCATGTTATAGTGTGTGTGTGTGTGTGTGTGTGTGTGTGTGTGTGTTTTCAGTTCTCAACACAGGAGAACTAGGGATCATATGTTCCGAGGTAACTCTATAATACAGGAGCCAGAACTCGATCAAGAGAAGGTACTGAGGAGGGGATCTGTTCCCATCCATGGGGCACGTTTGCACCAAACTGCAAGAGGCAGTGTGAATGAGGACGTCCCTGTGCCTGAGGTTTCAACAGTAGCAGAGAGGCCCCAACTTGTCTGACACCGTCTCTCATCCTCTTCCTCATGCTCACCCACCTCCAACACTGGTTTCCTTTTTGGCTGAACATGAAAACAAACATCTTCCTCAGGACCTTTGCCCTGGCCATTCCCTCTGCCCAGCACCCACTCTCCCACAGAACCTTGCATCTCCCTCTCTTACCTGAGGTCTCTTTACAAATGGCATCTTGTTTGTAGGTCTTGCCTAAACACCCATGAAAATAAAACACCCTATTCATTTCTTCATACCTGCTCTCCTTTTCTTCATAACACCTGTCACCATCTGAAATGATATATATATAGTTAATCCTCACATGTGGATATTTTTTCCACTGATTTTGAGAGGGTGGAGGGGAGAGAAACATCCATGTGAGAGAGGCACACCAACTGATTGCTTTCCACACCCACCCTGACACACAGCCAAGGATCATGTACGTCATTGAATTCTAGAAACTTTTGTTCTTCAGCACCCTATACTTACAGCCTGGACAGTGCCAAAAACGTGGTCAGCATTCAATTTATATTCCTGAAATACATGAAAAATTTTCTCATTAAAACGGTAGAATACATAATACCATAAG
Source organism: Myotis myotis (assembly GCF_014108235.1). Classification (NCBI taxonomy): domain Eukaryota; kingdom Metazoa; phylum Chordata; class Mammalia; order Chiroptera; family Vespertilionidae; genus Myotis; species Myotis myotis. Next base: position 641,858 of record NW_023416338.1, read on the forward strand.
GAAAACTGATAATTGATACAAAAGCTTCATATCACAGGTGGCACAGGGGCTTTCCCAAAAGGGGACCAGATTCATACACAATATATTAAAATTAATTCTTTCTCTACAAATATAAATGTTAGCATTTCAAATATGTAATACAAGTTTTTGTGAATTAGTCATATTATTTCCCTCTTTCCTAGTAGTCACCTCCACCACATGCAACCAGGGAATGGTACACAAATTTCAGAATTTATTCTCCTGGGATTTTCAGAGGACCCAGAACTACAGCCCCTCATATTTGGGCTTTTCCTCTCCATGTACCTGATCACTGTGTTGGGAAACCTGCTCATCATTCTGGCCGTCAGCTCAGACTTCCACCTCCACACACCCATGTACTTCTTCCTCTCCAACCTGTCCTTGGTAGACATCTGTTTCACCACCACCACCATCCCAAAGATGCTGGTCAACATCCAGATACAGAGGAAAGCCATCACCTATGCAGGATGCATCACACAGATTTATTTTCTTATACTCTTTTCAGTGTTGGACATTTCTCTCCTGACAGCGATGGCCTATGACCGGTTTGTGGCCATCTGCCACCCCCTGCACTACATGGTCATCATGAACCCCCAGCTCTGTGTACTGCTGCTTCTGATGTCTTGGATCATGAGTATCCTGAATTCCTTGTTACATTGCTTAATGGCATTGAGGCTGTCCTTCTGTGCAAACTTGGAAATCCCCCACTTTATCTGTGAACTCAACCAGATGATCCAACTTGCCTGTTCTGACACCTTTCTTAATAACATGGTGATGTATTTTGCAGCTGTCCTGCTGGGGGTTGGTTCTTTCGTTGGGATCCTTTACTCATATTCTAAGATAGTGTCCTGCATACGTGGAATGTCATCAGCTCAGGGGAAATACAAAGCATTTTCTACCTGTGCGTCTCATCTCTCGGTTGTCTTCTTATTTTATTGTACACTGCTAGGCGTGTACCTCAGCTCTGCTGCTATCCAGAGCTCACATTCAACTGAAAGAGCCTCAGTGATGTACATTGTGGTCGCACCCATGCTGAACCCCTTCATCTACAGTCTCAGGAACAAGGACATCAAACAGGCTCTGAAGACATTCTTTGTGAAGGAAACTGCAAACAGGCCAGTTGTCCTAAGACTGAAGACCAGCCCCCGATGGCAGAGGTCAAAGTCTCAGAGTCAGACATAGAAGCATGGAACAGACTGTCGAATCTCAGAGAGAAGGCCCCAGGGGAGGGGGGAGGTAGGGGAGTGGGTGGGAAGAGATCAACAAAAGAACTTTTATGCTTATATGCATAACCCCTGGACACAGACAGTAAGGTGGTGAAGGCCTGGGGCAGGGCTCGGGGATGGGCTAGAAGGAGTCAATGGGAAAAATAAGGAGACATATCTAATACACTCAACAATAAGGATTTTTTTAAAAATAAAATGCAGTTTCTGAGTCCCACTCCAGAGAAGAAGGGCCCAGCAGTGGGCATTTACAATTGTTAAAAATGATTTATAAACTGGTTGAAAATGAGCACACGTAGATAGTAGATATCATTGCACAGATTATTAAGTTATTATTAGTTTAAAAACAGGGTGAGAACTGTATTAATGGAAATACTATGATTTAATACATTTTAACTTAATTGCCAGCAAATTTCTTCTTTAACTGATATTTTTCACATGAAAATATTTAAGTTTATCAGCAATGATCAAATCCATTTATGATTATAGATATAGCTTTGCAAATAAGATAATTTGACCTATTCACTCTTGTTATAAATTGCATGAAAGATAGGAATAAAGTGTGTCTCTGGATTCTTTTTTTTTTTAAAAAAAAAAAGGCTCAGAATCAGATACTGTGATTATCTTCACACTGTGGAACTAGAGCCTTCACTTTCTATTTATTTCCTAGGATTTCCATTTCTTTGACCTTAACTTCTGTATTCAATTTTAGTAACTCACTCTATTAAACTTTCTTCTTTCTCTTATATCCCACAGTTTTCCCCTTTGTTGTTTTTTTTAGCTTCCCAAATTTATTTCTAACATGGCCATTTACATAATGAGAAAACATTTGTTTTTTAGAATAATTTTTCTAGAGTGACAAATATTGTACCAAATGTTGTTTGTGGTTTTACTAAAAGAATAAGCCAGATATCCAAGGTGGCTGCTGACGGGACAGCCGGCTGCAAGAGAGTGTGTGAGTGAGAGAGCGAAAGGAGAGTGCGTGGACGTGCGGGGAGTGCTTGTATTTGTGAATGAGGGACAGTTGTATTCCATAGGACTGTTGGGGACTGGTGGACCAGGCTTACTTGCCTGGGCAGCCTCTACTACTGCTGAAATCTCTCCCAGAGCGGCCGTCTCTGCCACAGACCATGCCATCTTGAAGGGGAGAGCAGCTGTGATGGGAAGCCTAGCCTTACCTTCAACCAGGGAGACCTCAGATATGTCCCAGGACCCTACATCCACAACACCCAGGGACTTGCTGACTCAGCTATAAACCCACGAACACTGAGACTCCATCCTCCCCAACCATGGGCACCTAAAAATTTTTTCAGGGGGAGACAAAGTGGTGCCAAATATGCAGACGAGCCCTGCGCCTTCTCACAGAGCAGAGAGAAGGAACAGCTGAATTGAATTACATCCACCTGGAATTGGCAAATTAAAAACAGCTGGTGAGGCAATCCATGGATGTATAGGTCAGAGATCAATGGCTTAGAGAGAGTCAATGCAGGAGAGAGAGAGCTACATATCCAGACACCGAGAGAGGAGAGATCATGGGGAGACAAAGAAACAGCCCTCATACAAAATGAAAAGAGGCATCACCAGAAAAGAAGTAAAAGAAATGGAGGCAAGCAATATGTCAGACAAAGAATTCAGAGAAATGGTCATAAGGTCACTGAAAACGTTGGAAGACAAATTCAACAACATGTGTAAGAACCAAGAGGAAATGAAGAAGAACCAAGAAGAAATGAAAAATGACATCACTGCAATAAAGAACTCAATAGAAAGCATCAACAGTAGACTAGAAGTAGCAGAGGACCACATCAGTGAGCTAGAAAACAAGGTAGGAAAAAATATCCAAGCAGAGCAGCATCTAGAAAAAAAACTTAAAAAACAGGAGGAGAGCCTAAGGCAGTGGTCAGCAAACTCATTAGTCAACAGAGCCAAATATCAACAGTACAATGATTGAAATTTCTTTTGAGAGCCAAATTTTTTAAACTTAAACTATATAGGTAGGTACATTGTTATGAACTTAAATAGGGTGCTCCTAAGGCTTAGGAAGAGCCACACTCAAGGGGCCAAAGAGCCGCATGTGTCTCTCGAGCCACTGTTTGCTGACCACTGGCCTAAGGGAATTTTGGGACAACACAAAACGAAACAACATCCACAGAATATGGGTGCCAGAAGGAGAGGAAACTGAGCAAGAAATAGAAAACCTATTTGAAGAAATAATGGCAGAAAACTTCCCTGATTTTGGAAGAAAAAACTCACACAAGTCCAAGAAGCTCACAGAGTCCCTAACAAGATGAACCCCAAAAGATCGACCCCAAGGCACATTATAATTAAATTAGCAATCACCAACGACAAAGTAAGAATCTTAAAGGCTGCCAGAGAGAGACAGAAAGTTACCTACAAGGGTCTCCCATCAGACTATTGACTGATTTCTCAATAGAAACACATCAGGACAGAAGATAATGGAATGAAATATACAAAGACATGCAAAGCAAGGGCCTGAATCCAAGAATACTGTACCCAGAAAGGCTATCAATCAAAGTTGAGGGTGAAATCAGGAGCTTCACAGACAAGAAAGGACTCAGGGAGTTTATTACCACCAAACCAGAAATGCAAGAAATGCTAAAGGGTTTGCTGTAAAAAGAAGAAATAGGAAGGGAAGAAGGAACACCAGCATAAAGAATAAAAATGGGAGAAAGATGGTGACCAGCAAGAAGGTGGGGAGGGAGAATGTGTGAGAGAGTGAGGGAGCAAAAGAGATGTGTGTAGACATGTATGGTGAGAGAGAGAGAGAGAGAGTTAAACTCTGCAGGTCTTCAGGGGGCTGTCATACCAGGCGGTGGCATAGGAACTGCTAGATCCACTCTGTGCAAGCAGGCATCCTTCTTATACAGGGAAGGTGCGCTACCTGAATTTGAGCCTGGGCACGCAGACACAGGGAGTCTGCTTCCCACAGTGCGCACGTGCACAACCATACCCCACACCCACACAGGGACGCTGCACTATCTGAATTTGAGCCTGGGCGCATGGTCACAAGGAGTCTGCTTCCTGCAGCATGCACCCACACGATCCCTCACATCAACACAGGGAGGCTGTGCCACCTGACTTTATCTGGGCAACCGCACATGGAAGTAGGTTTCCAGCAGTGCAGGAGTAGACCTCCCGCTGACACAGGGCGACTCTGCAACCTGGGCCCCTAAGCAGACCGGGGACCCTGACTCTCCATGCAAGAGGCAGCACTGAGCACCAGTGATTTGACTCTGTTTCTGATCGCCTGTGCACAGGATCTTTGATTTCCAGTGCACGCACACTAAGAGCCAGTCACTCCAACTGCCGGCGCATGCGCACACAGGGACCCTGATTCTCGGCGCTAGGCCACACCAAGCAACAGAGACTCTGATACTCAATTCTCAGCATGGGAACAAGGGAACACTGACTCCTGGCCTTCACTAGGGCAGGGGTGGGCAACCCTTTTGTGAGTTTGTGCCAAAACCAGCAAAATCTCTGACTCAAAATTCTCCCGCATGCCAACCCTAATTTTTTGAGAACATGTTATGCCTACTTGATATCTCTTAAGGTGTATGTATGTGAAGAACCTTGAAGAAATAATAAAATCCATTCAAGCAACAAAAACACAGTATATGATGATGAAAAATACATTTATTTTTTAATGTATACATATACATTGATAGTCCGACGAAACTTTATGACTTCGTTTGATATTATCAGTGGGACTTTTTCTGCTGCATCACTGATGACAGAGATTTTACATCAGGTTTATGTTTCGTGAACTTCAGAGATATGCACGAGCTACTACTTTCATCCGACAGGCTACTCCTATTACAAGACTTAACAAAATTCATCACCGAGAAACCAAGGTGGCGGCATAGGTAAACACCTAAAATTGCTGCCTCTCACAACCACTTCAAAAATACAACTAAAAGACAAAACGGACATCATCCAGAACCACAGGAAGGCTGGCTGAGTGGAAATTCTACAACTAGAAGGAAAGAGAAAAGCACACTGAGACTCAGAGGAGGTGCGGAAGTAAAGTGCAGAGGTACGGAAGTGTGTGCGGAAAGTGCTGGCAACTGAGGACGCGGTTGTCTTTTTTAATCAAGAGTGAGACACACGCTCCCACTCTGAACTCCAGTTCCGGCCGAATCTCTGGGGACCCAGACTCACACAGGGAGAAACTGGACTATCTGGCAGTGGGCGGAACTCAAGGGCAGCTTTCTCTCAGAGGTGATTGTAGTGATTACCACCGGACACTGAAACCCAAGGCCTCTTAGGGCAGGATTGAGGATCAGCCATAGCTGTTTCCTCTGCCCTGTTGATTTCCAGAGACCCCACCCCAACCAAGCTGTGCTCTGAGGCTTTTGCATATGAATGACCTGGCCCTTTGCAATCTAAACTTACCTAACAAACTGCAGCTGGGTCAGAGAGACCCAGAACATCCAAAAGAAGGCCCAGGGCCCCACAGCAGCTTGCATTGCTTCACAGCTGGGCCTCATCTGGGCACCTCCAAACCCCAAACAAAGAAGAGGAATCTGCAGATCTCTCCATATCTCCTGCTGGGTAGCCTTAGGCAGAGGAAATTAGCACCTACTTAGAGATCAAAGAGCCAGTGTACATAGTGGTCGGAGTGGGACCATCCAGATTATAACTCCTCAGATCCATAAGGGACACACTCAGAGGGCATACTCAGTGAGCACCAAAGCCCCACTGAAGCAAGTCTTGCTCCATAAGGGTGTCTCCAGCACAGAAGTTCTCCCACTGCAGACACAGCTGATTCTCACAGCCTATTGGCCTGGAGGTCAATTCCTCCCAGTGATACCTACAACAATCATGGCTTAACTACATCAAGACTGCACACAGCCCACAAAGGGGTGCACCAATAGTATCCACCTCAGGTAATTGGGAAGGCTGAGCTACTGGGCCCTATAGGATGCCTACCACAGAAAGCCACCCTATCAACACAGGGAAGCAGCCAAAATGTGGAGACAAAGAAACAGGTCACAAATGACAGAAATGAAGGAAAGCAAACTGCTAGATATAGAGTTCAAAACCAAACTTATAAGGTTTTTCAATAATTTTCTAGAAACCGCTGATAAATTTAGTGAGACCCTCAATAAATCTAGAGAGACCCTCGAGGTTATGAAAAAGGACAAACTACAAATTAAGCATACGCTGACTGAAATAAACAATATTATACAGAGATCCAACAGCAGACTAGAGGATCGCAAGAATCAAGTCAAAGATTTAAAATACGAAGAAGTAAAAAACACCCAACCAGGAAAGCGAAAAGAAAAAAGAATCCAAAAATATGAAGATAGTGTAAGGAGCCTCTGAAAAAACTTCAAGAGTACCAACATCCAAATTATAGGGGTGCTAGAAGAAGAGAGAGAGCAAGATATTGAAAACCTATTTGAAGAAATAATGACAGAAAACTTCCCCTACCAGGTGAAAGAAATAGACTTACAAGTCCAGGAAGCGCAGAGAACCCCAAACAAAAGGAATCTAAAGAGGACCACACCAAGACACATCATAATTAAAATGCCAAGAGCAAAAGACAAAGAGAGAATCTTAAAATCAGCAAGAGAAAGACAGTCAGTTACCTACAAGGGAGTACCCATACAACTGTCAGCTGATTTCTCAACAGAAACTTTGCAGGCCAGAAGGGAGTGGCAAGAAATATTCAAAGTGATGAATGCCAAGAACCTACAGCCAATATTACTTTATCCAGAAAAGCTATAATTCAGAATTGAAGATCAGATAAAGAGCTTCACAGATAAGGAAAAGCTAAAGGAGTTCATCACCACCAAACCAGTATTATATGAAATGCTGAAAGGTATCCTTTAAGAAGAGGAAGAAGAAGAAAAAGGTAAAGATACAAATTATGAACAACAAATACACATCGATCAACAAGTGAATCTAAAAATCAAGTGAATAAATAATCTGATGAACAGAAGAAACTGGTGATTATAATAGAATCAGGGGCATAGAAAAGAAGTGGACTGACTATTCTTGGGGGGGAAAAGGGTGGGGGGGATATGGGAAGAGACTGGACAAAAATCGTGCACCTATGGATGAGGACAGTGGTGGAGGGTGAGGACAGTGGGTGGTGTGGGAACAGTGTGGAGGGCAGCTATGGGGGGGGGGAGAAAAACAACTGTAATAATCTGAACAATAAAGATTTAATAATTTTTTTTAAAAAGTACGAAATTTGCTGAATTAAGAGAGCCATGCAAAAATTAAGAATGCATATGCATACTGCATGAGTCTGTGTCTGTATAATTCCAACAAAGTCCACAAAAGCTTTCATTGTTTTGTTATATAACTGTAAACAATGTAATCACCCTGAGCCTCTTTACCTTATTTGTGATAGTAGTGGGATAATAAACCTAATTCAGATGAATGTTGTTAGAAATAAATGAAATGTTTGGAAGTACCTCTTAAGTCCATGACCTCTCTTACAAGTAAGAACTATATCTATGTGTATACATGGGTGCATTTGTAGATAATTAAAATTAGCGCACTCACACACATATATACACAGACTCATTAATAATCCCATATTTTATGTTGAAAGAAAATTTGTGAGAAATTTAGGTAGAATAGAAATTAAAAGAATAAATGGTTGAATTGAAGTGAAATAAAGGAATGTAGAAATTCAGGCACAAAGACACTATAGGGAATTCACTGTACCAGCTAATGGGGCATAATCTCCAAATTGACTTTAGATATTTTACTCCTACTTAACTTTAGATATTAACACAAAATATCCTTAGCAAGGGAAGCTAACTGAATTGAGAAGCTAATATTCCATTTCCTCCAGAAAGAAAAAAGTTTGGCCTGGCCGGCGTGGCTCAGTGGTTGAGCGTGGACCTATAGAAACAGTAATTTGGGGAATAAAATAGGACAGGTTTAGGAAATATTAGAAATTTTAGAAATTAAAGGCACCATGGAGAAAGCACAGGGCTGCAGAGCAGCAGAAGGTATATTTCCATAGAATGGGGGAGCTGGAAAGCTGCAACAAGTACATTTCCATAGAATGAGCAAAAGGTCTATATTTACAAAATAAAGAGTAGGAAGCCCTTCACTCAGAAGGACAAGAAGAAAGTTCAAAGGTAATAGGAAAACAATAGGGAAGGAGGTGGGGGAGAACCTCACATGTCCCATGTGAGACTCAACCTTTGAGTCCAGGGTTACTATAGTAACAAGTCTAAGGGAATAGTGATGACCAATCAGAAGGGATATCAAGGCACCAGGATCTGCAGCCTTTGGAAGCCATAGGGAAAGGGAACTCAGTGGGACCCTTTCCCCCTCTCTACATGGAAGTCCAATCTGTGGGACTCTTTCCCTGTCCCCATGTGGGAGTCTGTACTTATTCTTCAATAAATTCCCACCTTTGCTATACCACTTTCTGTCTATGGATTCATTCTTCAGTTCCAGCGGACAAAGAATCTGGGTACCAGTCCAAAAATTCCATATCACTATGAACCAGGAGGTCAAGGTTCAATTCCCGATCAGGGCAAATGCCAGGTTGCAGGCTCTATCCCCAGTGTGGGGCATGCATGAGGCAGCCAATCAATGATGCTCTCTCATCATTGGTGTTTCTATCTCTCTCTCTCTCCCTCTCCTTTCTGAAATCAGTAAAAATATATTTTTTAAAACAATAAAAAATTTGGGTAAATGTCTGTGTTACATTCCTGTGGCTGTTGAACTGAAGTCAGTGGCATAAAAGCAACACATTTATGCTCTTATTGTTTTGGAGGTCAGAAGTCTGAAACTAGTGTCAATGGACTAAAACCAAGTTGTCCACAGGGTCAGTCCCCTCCGCAGGCTGCAGGAGAGAAACTGTTTCCTCTCCATTCCCAGGTTCTCAAGGCCACAAGCATTCCTTGGCTCGTGGCCCCTTCTACATCTCCACAGACAGCAGTGCAGACCATCTCCAAAAATCCCTCTACTCCAACCATTTTTCCTTTTTCTTCTGCATTCTAGGACCGTGGTGATTACATTAGTCCTATTTGCATAATTATGTTCCAACTTCTAATCTAAAGGGGAAATCATTGTACTATTGTTGTTCTCTCTGCAGGGATTAAATGTGGACATTAACGATATAAACATTTTGTAAAAGTCAGCTGATTAGCAAAATATTGCATCTACTACCTTAATGCGTCCTCCCCTTTTAGTATAAAAATAATATATTCAAAGTTTCTGGGATTGGGTGCAGGCATCTTTTGGAGGCTCCTATTTATCTGCTACACAGTCTTTTTCAAAAATACATTGTTTGATGTCACTCTAGGGCCTTTATTTTTAAAATGGACAAAGCCTTTCTCAGAAGCTTATTTGATTTTGTTCAAGGACCTTTATATAAAAGAACTAAACACAGAATTTACAACAGTTTCTGGAATAAGTAAATATACTATTCATTCAAATTACATAGAAATAGGCCAGCCAGTGTTGCTCAGTGGTTGAGCATCAACCCAGGAACCAAGAGGTCATGGTTCGATTCCTGGTCAGGGCACATGCTCAGGTTATTGGCTCCATCCCCAGTGAGTGCATGCAGGAGGCAGCCGATCCATGATATTTGTCTCTCATCAATGTTTCTATCTCTCTATCCTTCTCCCTTCACCTCTTTCTAAAAATCAATACAAGCATTTTTTTTAACTGCAAAGAAATAAAATTTTGGTTCAGAAGACCTACAACTTGACTCTGACACAGAGCCACAACCTTGGTGGTCACAGAGTGGTCCTCAGACCAGGACCAGCAGCATCAATACCTGCTGGGAGACATTGATTTTGAGAATCTCTGGGCCCACCCAGATCTTCAAAGGAACTAGATCCTGAGTGATTCATATGCACATTGAAGTTTTAGAAGTGCTGGTCTCATTAGGTTTTCACCTTTCACTTGACAATTGAGGCAGGATAACTACTAGTATTTGTGAACAATGGGCCTTGAAAGGAATGACTCCATCCTGTCCCTCGCCCTCCATCTGAACCATAGACACTCCATCTTGTTCCTGCAACCTCCATTTTGTAAGAACTGCCATTTAAAATTTTCCACAAAACACACATGGCACTTTGTTCTATTAATTCCAGGAAGTAACTAAGCCAGATAGCCTCTCTGATAGAAGTAACTCTGCTATTTCTAGCTTCTGTAAGCACACTTGCTCGAATAATGGGGAAAATAAGACATTTGGGGGGAGGGGCTAGCAATCTGAATCTGTGCTAGTAACCTAATGCACATTCTTGTTAGCCTTTTAATTATCTGGTCCTGTAAGCCTCTGTGCCGGCGATGGGATCTGGTCAGTCCTTGGTTCCTCCCATACCAGGTGTCTTTGGTTATCTGAGCTGTGCTCAAGGCTACAAGCTTTCTGCAAGATATCTGCTAAGCACACTGCCCCCTTCCCAGCACATGGAGTTTTTTGCCTTTATAAGCTAACCCCTAAGTTCATTCAGAGCCATGAGAATTTGAGAGACCCAAGTCCGCCAGCTTTTCAAATAAAGACTCCAAGTTCAGCTCTCTGATTAAAGCAACTTCTGTTCAGCTCACTGAATTACCAATATAACATTTGTGTTGGCTATTATAGGTGTTCAGTGGCCTCCCTCCAAACATTGACAAATATCCCCTCGGGCAAAATCATCTCAGGCTGAGAATCATTGGCCCAGCGTTAGGAAACTGAAGCAACGTGTCAGATTCCAATCGAGGCCCATCCCTTACTCATCTTGTAACTTTGAGCAGATCACTAAACCCCTTCAAGCCCCATTTCTGCAAAGGGGAATAGAGTTCATAATAGAACTATCTTATAGAGTGGATTTTTCAAAAATTAAATAAAATGATGCTTATAAGATGCTAAGTGCCGGTTATATGGCATAAGAATATTTACATATCTCATAATTAACATTATCCTATCTAATAAAAGAGAAACATGATAATTAGCGTACATCCGCAACCATTCCCATTGGCTAATCAGGGTGATATGCAAATTAACTGCCAGCTAAGATGGCAGCCGGCAGCCAGGCAGCTTGAAACTAACATGAGGCTTGCTTGCTTCAGTGAGGGATGAATCCAACGTTCCCCGCCTGCCTTGCCGGCCTCTGAGCTTGCAGTTTGAAACATAGTTACAAATATAGAAGCTAAACAAAACCCCAGAAACCTGCTTTCAGCGAGCCAGGATCTGAGCTGGAGTTGATACAGTGTTTCGATTATAGAACACAAACAAACCAGATACCTGCTTTCAGCAGCAGAGGCCTCAGAGCTGGAGTCAGAGCTAAAGCTGGCCCAGAATAAAAAAAAAAAAAAGAAAAAAAGGAGCAGTTGGGAGCTTCAGTCACTTGCCAGCCTGAAAACAGCCCTCAGCCCCTCACCCACACTGGCCAGGCACCCCAGTGGGGACCCCCACCCTGAAGGGTGTGTGACCAGATGCAAACAGCCATCATCCCCTCATCCAGACTGGCCAGGCACCCCAGTGGGGACCCCCACCCTGATCCAGGCCACCCTTCAGGGCAAACCAGCCAGCCCCCACCCATGCACCAGGCCTCTATCCTATATAGTAAAAAGGTAATATGCCTCTCAGCACCAGGATCAGCGGAGCAGTGAGGCCTCCAGGCACCAGGATCAGCATGACAGGGGGCAGTGCCCAAACCCCCTGATCGCCCTGCGGCTCTGTGTGTGACAGGGGGCGGGGCCACAACCTCCCTATCCGCCCTGCTCTGTTCATGACAGGGGAAGGCACCCCAGCCCCCTGATCAGCCCTGCTCTGTGCCTGATAGTGGGGGAGCTTCCCAACCCCCTGGTTGCCCTGCGGCTCTGTGTGTGACAGCGTGCGGCGCCCCAACCCCCTGATCGGTCCTGCTCTGTGTGTGACAGGGTGCAGCGCCCCAACCCCCCCCACCACGGGCCCTGCTCTGTGTGTGATAGGGTAGAGCCATAACCTCCCCATCGGCCCTGCTCTGAGTGTGAGAGTGGCGGCGCCCCAACCCCCTGATCCGCCCTGCTCTGTGTGTGACAGGGGGTGGTGCCCCAACTCCCCTATCGGCCCTACTCTGTGAGTGACAGGGGGGAGCTCCCCAACCCCCTGATGGGCCCTGCTCTGTGCGTGACAGGGGGTGGCACCGCAACCTCCCCATTGACCCTGCCTTGAGTATGACAGGGGGCGGTGCCCCAACCCCCCAATCGGCCCTACCCTGTGACTGAGGGTGGCATCACAACCTCCCAATCCGCCCTGCTCTGTGCATGACTGGGGGCGGCGCCCCAACTCCCCAATCGGCCCTGCTCTGAGCCCGACCAGGGGCTACACCTAGGGATTGGGCCTGCCCTCTGCCACCCAGGAGCAGGCCTAAGCCAGCAGGTCGTTATCTCCCAAGGGGTCCCAGACTTCAAGAGGGCACAGGCCAGGCTGAGGAACCCCCCTCCCCCCCAAGTGCACAAATTTTTGTGCACCGGGCCTCTAGTATATATATAAAAGCCTAAGTGACCATTATGAACTGTCCACCAGTAACTATGATGCACACTGACCACCAGGGGACAGACGCTCAACACAAAAGCTGCCCCCTGGTGGTCAGTGCACTCCCACAGGGGGAGCGCTGCTCAGCCAGAAGCCAGGCTCACAGCTGGCAAGTGCAGCTGCAGCAGCGGGAGCCTCTCTTGACTCCGAGCGGTGGTGGCAGGCACAGTGGGCCAGGATGAGCATGAGTGGCATGGTGCCGGTTTGGGCTCCTCCCTAGCCGCTTGCCACTTAGTGTACTGCTACATCCCCCGGGGGATGTCCGACTGCAGGCTTAGGCCCAATCCCCATAGGCCAGATGGATCAGGCCTAAAGCGATAGTCAGACATTCCCCGAAGGGTCCTGGATTGTGAGAAGGGGCAAGCCAGGCTGATAGACACCCCCTCCTCCTTCCCCCCATGCATGGATCCGTGCCCTGGGCCTCTAGTATATTTTAAAATGAGGGACTTAATGACAGCTCTTAACTTGTGAAATAAGTACAAAATCCTTCATCATTTTTGACAAATGTGTCCTGAAGCCAAAGACTGTGGAGTCAGAATTGCAATTATGTAGCAAAGAACACAGCTCTCCCCTTGTTGGAAAGGAAGATAGCAATTCTCTGGAGATATCAGGGCTGTGTCCCCACCACAGATCAGTGCTGGAGGATCAATGGGACTTGGTCCTGACAGGTTTCTTGGCCTCAGACATTGGGGAAAATGTTAACTCAGCATTGGGGTAACTCAGAGTAGGAGGTCAGATCCACGGAAAGCAAGAAAATCAAGGACAAGGGAAAATAAAAACTAAATTTACTTGACTTCTAACCTGGTCCCTTGGGATCAGAGAATCATTAGGAAAAATTCCTTTCTGTTTATTGTAGAGGCCCACAGGGAAATCATGTGCTTGGAAGTTGGAATAACACAAGGGAAATGTGCCTGATGAGCAGGTATAGAGAGCACTGTAAATATCTCCCCTGTGTAGTCCTCAACTTGTACAACTCTGAGGGACAGGGCATGGCTGTTGCTTTTGACTGCTAAGCTGGTTCAGGAACTGATGCTGCACTCCTTCCTGCTGTTTTGTGTTGGGACAGATCCTCAGTCTCATCATTAACCATCCAGGGAGCAATTCAGACTTCCACACGGACGCTTCCTCTCAGAGACCCCATCCAGGTGAGTCTGAGAACCCATTAGGTACATCAGGAAAGGGTCAGACAGGATGGAACCTCATAACTTTTACCTGAGTCACTGTGACCCTAATCAGCCCAGCCCAGAGACCAGATATCTCTTTTTGTACCCTTGACTAAGCAACTAATTTATTCTTAATTCACTTAATATGTTAATAAGGATGTTTCTCTTTGAATCTGCAGTACAGTGCACATAGTTGACAATTAGGTGGTGGGAATGGGAATCCAGTTGGATGACACTGTAGAATGAGTGAGATGCATAAAATGATCGCAGTAAAATGAAAACATATCTGAGTTCTGCTGTTCGGGGAGAAAGAAATAGAGATTACGTGTGGAGCACAGTGCAGTGAAGTGAGTGTTTGTGTTAAATTTCCAAGATGAGGTGTGTTTGAGCATGTTTTGTATTTATTGAAAAGACCCTGACCAGTGCATGGAGATGGTACCTTGCAACAGCAGTTGGTGAGACTTGCGTTGCAGCATCTTCTCTCGTGCTGGGTATTCACATGAGAAAAACTATTTAAAACTCAAAGAGGAATACTAAATATTAAGTTGAAAGACAAGCTTTGCCAAATGGTAAATGTTCATATACATTGAGACCTAATTCCGGAATCATTCAATGAATAGTAACTGAGCATCTGCTATTGCCAGAACATTCTAGGAACTTGTGTATTATATTCTTCTAAATTTACAATTTAATTATTAACCCATGTTGTTATCATTAAATTATGTCTTCTTTCGGTTAATATTTGAGTCTTCATTCAATTATGTTTATTATGTTTGTTTTGAAGCTACTCATTTTAACCTGATTTATTATCCCTTCTTTCCTTCCATGTTTTGTTTCTATGTAAGTGTGTATCCATGCACATACCTGTGTGAAAAACTCAAAATGTGAACAAAGCAGGTGAAGTACCTGCTCTTTTTTTAATTGTTTAAAGTATGACAAATAGTAGAGCATATGTCTCCTTTTTCCCCTATTGACCTCCCCCCAGCCTCCCCCACCGACTCAGCACATGCCCTCACCCCACCTAGTGTCTGTGTCCATTGGTAATGCTTCTCTTTTGATCATGCAGTATAACAGTGAGGGCAGAGAATAATGAAATAAATGTGTGCTTAAAATAATGTCCTCAGGAAGAATCATATGAAGAAAGCTATTCAGTGTACAAATTATCATGGTGTGGGCAGGATGTATAAAGCATGGTCTGGGGAGGTTTTGCATGTTGGATGAAAACCTGAACCAGGGCCAGAGGGTGCCCACTGGGTTTGTTACAAAAGAGATCAAAACCCAAAGCCCAAGAAATAATAGAAAAGGTGCCACATCAGAAAAGGAAGAAAGGAGCTCATCCTCCCTCAGACCATATAAAAATGAACTGGTCAAATAATTATGAAATCGCTCCAGAAAAAACAAGTCTTCAGTGCTTGATATTTAAAATTTTCCCCTGGATATTTTCTTGTGTGGAAGTGTTGGTTTATCCCTTTGTTTTGGATGTACAATGTGTAAAGTGACACCATAAAGATATCACCTCTTTTGTCTCTCAGGCAAGTTTCTTTTTGTTTTCTTATTATTTTTCTGGTCATCAGAGGAATATGTTTAGGGTTCAAAGGCTGCCAGAACCAAAGAATATTTTTCTCCCTCACAACTGAACTTATATCATTTTAAACTCCAAATTTCATTTCATTCCTTTTTCTCTCCATTTAATCAACAGAATTTGTATACAATTACAAGCATTATTTTATGGTTTATTCTTAATAAAGTATGATTAGCATACAATATTATATTAACTTCAGGTGTACAACATAGTGATTCAACAGTTTTTTACTTACAATGTGGTCACCACAATAAGTCTAGGACCCATCTGTCACTATGCAAAGTTATTAAGATATTATTGACTATATTTCTTGTGCTATACACTAAATATACATAATTTATTTATTTTATAACTGCAAGTTTGTACCTCATATTCCCCTTCACCTGTTTCACCCATTCCCTCACCCCCATCTGTTTGTTCTGTGTATCTATGAGTTTGTTTTTGTTCTGTTTTAGTTGGTTGTTTATTTTGTTTTGTTTAAGATTCTATATGTCAGTGAAATTATATGGTATTTGTCTATCTGTCTGACTTATTTCACTTAGCATAATGCTCCTTAGGCCTGTCCCATGTTGTTGCTAATAGCAAGGTTTCATTCTTTTTATTGCTGAGTAATATTTTATAGTGTATATACAGGGTAGAGCAAAAGTGGGCTAATAGTTGTGAGTACACAGAACATAGAGTTTATTCTTGTATTATGACTTATAAATTATTGTATTATTTTCCATGTGAACAACTGTAAATCTACTTTTGCCCCACTGTGTGTGTGCGGTGTGTGTATGTGTGTGTGTGTGTGTGCATGTGTGTACATTCATTATCCATTCATTTATCGATGGACTCCCAGCAATGCTACTTCTGGTATTTATCTAAAAAAAAAAAAAAACACACTAATTCAAAAAAATATGGCCACCCTATGCTCATTGCAGCATTATTTACAATAGTCAGGATATAAACAGATTTTTAAAATGTTTGTTGAAATACACAGCAGAAAAATGGCCATCCCAATATGAAGCCCAAGTTTATTTGTCTGTGGGAAGGATACGAATTGGAATTGCTAGAACCAATTTCTACAGTATACACGTGAACGATCTGGCCAACTTGGGTTATAGCCACTCTTTGTCAAATCAGTCTGAGAAAGGCATGAAAATAATATAACCATGTTATAGTGTGTGTGTGTGTGTGTGTGTGTGTGTGTGTGTGTGTGTGTGTGTGTGTTTTCAGTTCTCAACACAGGAGAGCTAGGGATCATATATTCTGAGGTAACTCTACCAATACATGAGCCAAAGCTCGATCAAGAGAAGGTACTGAGGAGGGGATCTGTTCCCATCCATGGGGCACCTTTGCACCAAACTGCAAGAGGCAGTGCGAATGAGGACGTCCCTGTGCCTGAGGTTTCAACAGTAGCAGAGAGGCCCCAACTTGTCTGACACCGTCTCTCATCCTCTTCCTCATGCTCACTCACCTCCAACACTGAGGGTGAACATGAAAACAAACATCTTCCTCAGGACCTTTACCCTGGCCATTCCCTCTGCCCAGCACCCACTCTCCCACAGAACCTTGCATCTCCCTCTCTTACTTGAGGTCTCTTTACAAATGGCATCTTGTTTGTAGGGCCTGCCTAAACACCCATGAAAATTAAACACCCTATTCATTTCTTCATACCTGCTCTCCTTTTCTTCATAACACCTGTCACCATCTGAAATGTCATATATATAGTTAATCCTCACATGAGGATATTTTTTCCATTGATTCTGAGAGGGCGGAGGGGAGAGAAACATCCATGTGAGAGAGGCACACCAACTGGTTGCCTTTCACACCCACCCTGACCCAGAGCCAGGCATCATCTTTATCATTGAATTGTAGAAACTTTTGTTCTTCAGCACCCTATACTTACAGCCTGGACAGTGCCAAAAACATGGTCAGCATTTAATTTATATTCCTGAAATACATGAAAAATGTCTCATTAAAACTGTAGAATACATAATACCTTAAGGAAAAATGGTGATTGATAGAAAAGCTTCATTTCACAGGTGGCACAGGGGCTTTCCCCAAAGGGGACCAGATTCACACACAATATATTAAAATTAATTCTCTCTCTACAAATATAAATGTTACCATTTCAAATATGTAATATGAGTTTTTGTGAATTAGTCATATTATTTCCCTCTTTCCTAGTAGTCACCTCCACCATATGCAACCAGGGAATGGTACACAAATTTCAGAATTTATTCTCCTGGGATTTTCAGAGGACCCAGAACTGCAGCCCCTCATATTTGGGCTTTTCCTCTCCATGTACCTGATCACTGTGTTGGGAAACCTGCTCATCATTCTGGCCGTCGGCTCAGACTCCCATCTCCACACACCCATGTACTTCTTCCTCTCCAACCTGTCCTTGGTAGACATCTGTTTCACCACCACCACCGTCCCAAAGATGCTGGTGAACATCCAGACACAGAGAAAAACCATCACCTACGCAGGATGCATCACACAGATTTATTTTCTTATACTCTTTTCAGTGTTGGACATTTTTCTTCTGACAGTGATGGCCTATGACCGGTTTGTTGCCATCTGCCACCCCCTGCACTATATGGTCATCATGAACCCCCGGCTCTGTGGACTGCTGGTTCTGATGTCTTGGATCATGAGTATCCTGAATTCCTTGTTGCAATGCTTAATGGCATTGAGGCTGTCCTTCTGTGCAAACTTGGAAATCCCCCACTTCATCTGTGAACTCAATCAGATGATCCAACTTGCCTGTTCTGACACCTTTCTTAATAACATGGGGATGTATTTTGCAGCTGTCCTGCTGGCGGTTGGTCCTTTCGCGGGGATCCTTTACTCATATTCTAAGATAGTGTCCTGCATACGTGGAATGTCATCAGCTCAGGGGAAGTACAAAGCATTTTCTACCTGTGCGTCTCACCTCTCGGTTGTCTCCTTATTTTATTGTACAGTGCTAGGCGTGTACCTCAGCTCTGCTGCTATCCAGAGCTCACATTCAACTGAATCAGCCTCAGTGATGTACACTGTGGTCACACCCATGCTCAACCCCTTCATCTACAGTCTCAGGAACAAGGACATCAAAAAGGCTCTGAAGACATTCTTTGTGAAGGAAACCACAAACAGGCCAGTTATCCTAGGACTGTAGATGTACCACTGATGGCAGAGTTCAAAGTCTCAGAGTCAGACACAGAAGCATGGAACAGAGTGTCGAATCTCAGAGGGAGGCTTTGGTGGATGAGTGGGTGGGAAGAGATCAACCAAAGAACTTATATGCATAACCCCTGGACACAGACAGTAAGGTGGTAAAGGCCTGAGGCAGGGGGCAGGGACAGGCTAGAAGGTATCAATGGGGGAAAGAAAGGTACATATCTAATACTTTCAACAATAAAGATTTTAGAAAAATGCAGTTTCTGAGACCCACTTCTGAAGGGCCTAGTAATCTGCATTTACAATGATTAAAAATGATTTATAAACAGGTTGAAATTGAGCACACCTAGATAGTGGATGTCATTGCACAGATTATTAAGTTATTATTAATTTAAAAACAGGGTAGGATCTGTATTAAAGGAAAGCTATTATTTAATGCATTTTGACCTAATTACCAGCATATGTCTTCTTTAGCTGATATTTTTCACATGAAAATAATTTAACAGTAATGCTCAAATCCATTTATGATTATAGATATAGCTTTGCAAATAAGAGAATTTGAGCTGTTCACTCTTGGTATAAATTGCATGAAAGATAGGAATAAAGTGTGTCTTTGGATTCAGGAAAAAATGCTCAGAATCAGATACTGTGATTATCTTCAGACTGTGGAAGCAGAGCCTTCTCTTTCTATTCATTTCCTAGAATTTCCTTTTCATTTTTTAAAAACATCTTTATTGATTAAGGTATTACATATGTGTCCTCATCCCCCCATTACCTCCTAGAATTTCCATTTTGTTTACCTTAACTTCTGTATTCAATTTCAGTAACTTACTCTATTAAACTTTCTTATTTCTCTTATATCCCACAGTTTTTTCTTTTTGTTTTTTCTTTTTTATTTAAATTAAATCTTTATTGTTCAGATTATTACACTTGTTCCTCTTTTTTCCCCCCATAACTCCCCTCCTCCCAGTTCCCACCCCACCCTCCGCCCTCACTCCCCATCCACTGTCCTCATCCATAGGTGCACGATTTTTGTCCAGTCTCTTCCCGCATCTCCCACACCCCTTTCCCCCCCAAGAATAGTCAGT
Source organism: Myotis myotis (assembly GCF_014108235.1). NCBI lineage: Eukaryota > Metazoa > Chordata > Mammalia > Chiroptera > Vespertilionidae > Myotis > Myotis myotis. The sequence continues at coordinate 661,582 of NW_023416338.1, forward strand.
CCATTCCCTTTCTTTGTCCCTGATTCTATTATGATCACCAGATTATTTATTCACTTGATTCTTAGATTCACTTGTTGATAGATGCATATTTGTTGTTCATAATTTGTATCTTTACCTTTTTCTTCTTCTTCCTCTTCTTAAAGGATACCTTTCAGCATTTCATATAATCCTGGTTTGGTGGTGATGAACTCCTTTAGCTTTTCCTTATCTGTGAAGCTCTTTATCTGACCTTCAATTCTGAATGATAGCTTTGCTGGATAAAGTAATCTTGGTTGTAGGTTCTTGGTATTCAACACTTTGAATATTTCTTGCCATTCCCTTCTGGCCTGCAAAGTTTCTGTTGAGAAATCAGCTGACAGTCGTATGGGTACTCCCTTGTAGGTAACTGGGTTTCTTTCTCTTGCTGCTTTTAAGATTCTCTCTTTGTCTTTTGCTCTTGGCATTTTAATTATGATGTGTCTTGGTGTGGTCCTCTTTGGATTCCTTTTGTTTGGGGTTCTCTGCGCTTCCTGGACTTGCAAGTCTATTTCTTTCACCAGGTGGGGGAAGTTTTCTGTCATTATTTCTTCAAATAGGTTTTCAATATCTTGCTCTCTCTCATCTTCTGGCACCCCTATAATTCTGATGTTGGTACGCTTGAAGCTGTCCCAGAGGCTCCTTACACTATCTTCGTATTTTCGGATTCTTTTTTCATTTTGCTTTTCCAGTTGGGTGTTTTTTGCTTCTTCACGTTTCGAATCTTTGACTTGATTCTTGCGCTCCTCTGGTCTGCTGTTGGGTGTCTGTATAATATTCTTTATTTCAGTCAGTGTGTGCTTAATTTCTAGTTGGTTCTTTATCACAACATCGAGCGTCTCATTAGATTTCTTGAGGATCTCACTACATTTATCGGCAGTCTCACCAGTCTTTTCGAGGGCCTTACTAAATTTATCGGCAGCTTCTAGACAGTTCTTGAGAGACCTTAAAAGTGTGGTTTTGAGCTCTATATCTTCCATTTCTGACATTTGCATCCTGTTTCTTTGTCTCCGCATTTTTTTTATCTTTTCTTGGTGCACCCCTTAGTGGTCTTTGTGCACAGTCTTGTTGTAATTAAGCCTTGATTGTTGTCGGCAATACCAGGGGTGATTTGACCTCCAGGCTAACTGGCTATGAGAGTCAGCTATGTCTGCAGTGGGAGAGCTTCTGTGCTGGATCTCTAGGGCGGTGCTAATCTAGCCTTTGCCTGAGGCTATCTGGCAAATGGCTCTGCGCAGGGCTTGGGCAGGGCGGGTCCCCAGGGATCTACAGGGCGGGTGGAGCAAGCAGTTATGGCTGCTCTCAGTTCCGTCCCTAGGTGCTCTGCCTCTCAAAGTCCCAGCAACCACTGCAAACCTCGGAGAGAAAGCTGCCTTCGAGTTCCGACCAAAGCCAGACAGTCCTGCTTCTCCCGTTTGAGTCTGGGTCCCCAGCGACTTGCCCGGATCTGGAGCTCAGAGTCTGAAACTTCCTCCCAATTGGAAACAACAACCGCGCCCTTGCCACCAGCCCGCTCCGCGTGCGCACTCCGCACCTGAGTATTTCACTTCAGCACTGCGCCTCCTCTGAGTCTGGGTATGATATTCTCTTTCCTTCTAGTTGTAGAATTTCCACTCAGCCAGCCTTCCTGTGGTCCTGGATGATGTCTGTTCTGTCCTTTAGTTATATCTCTGAAGTGGTTGTTCGAGGCAGCAATCTCCGGTGTTAACCTATGCCGCCATCTTGGTTTCTCCCAGTTTTTTCTTTTGTTGTTTTTTTACCTTCCCAAATTTATTTCCAACATGGCCATTTACATAATGAGAAAACAGAATAATTTTTTGCAAGTGACAAATATTGTACCAAATTTTTTTTTTTACTAAAAGAATCAACCAGAGATCCAAGATGGCTGCTGTCAGGACAGCAGGCTGCAAGAGAGTGTGTGAGTGAAAGAGTGAAAGGAAATTGTGAGGACATGCGGGGAGTGTCTGTATTTGTGAGTGAGGGACAGCTGTATTCCATAGGACTGTTGAGGACTGGTAGACCAGGCTCCCTGGCGGGCCGCCTCTACTACTGCTGAAATCTCTCCCAGAGTAGCCAGCCCTGCCACAGATACTGCACCACTTAAAAGAGAAAGCGACTCTGATCAGAAGCCCAGCCTTACCTTCAACCGGGGAGACCTCAGATACCTCCCAGGACCCTACGACCACAATGCCCAGGGACTAGCTGCCTTAGCTGCGAATCCAAGAACACGAAGACTCCAGTCTCCCCAACTATGGGCACCTAAAAAGTTTTCCAGTGGATGACAAAATGGTGGAGAATGTGGATTGGCCCTGCTCCTTCTCACAGAGCAGAGAGAAGGAACAGCTGAATCAAATAATATACACTTGGAATTGGCGAATAAAAAGCAGCTGGCGAGGCAATCCATGGATGCAAAGGTCATAGATCGATCGCCTAGAGAAAGTGAATGCAGGAGAGAAACAGCTACATAACCAGACACCCTGAGAGGACCAATCATGGGGAGACAAAGAAACAGTCTACATATGAAAGAAAAGTAGGAATCACCGGAAAAGAAAGGAAATAAAATTGAGGCAAGCAATATGTCAGACAAAGAATACAGAGCAATGGTCATAAGGATGCTGAAAAGGATGGAAGACAAATTCAACAATATGTGTGAGAACCAAGAGGAAATGAAGAAGAACCAAGAAGAAATGAAAAATTACATCACTGCAACAAAGACCACAATAGAAAACATCAACAGTAGACTAGAAGAAGTGGAGGACCGCATCAGTGAGCTAGAAGACAAAGTAGGAAAAAAATACCCAAGCAGAGCAGCATCTAGAAAAAAAATACTTAAAAAACAGGAGGAGAGCCTAAGGGAACATTGGGACAACATAAAACAAAATAACATCCGCATAATAGAGGTGCCAGAAGGAGAGGAAACTGAGCAAGGAATAGAAAACCTGTTTTAAGAAATAATGACAGAAAACTTCTCTGATATTGGAAAAAAAACTCACACAAGTCCAAGAAGCTCACAGAGTCTCTAACAAGATGAACCCCAAAAGACCGATGTCAAGGGACATTATAATTAAATTGGCAAACACCAACGACAAAGTAAGAATCTTAAAGGCTGCCAGAGAGAGACAGAAAGTTATCTACAAGGAACTCCCATCAGACTATCGACTGATTTCTCAACAGAAACACATCAGGCCAGAAGGGAATGAAATGAAATATACACAGTCATGAAAAGCAAGGGCCTGAATTGAAGAATACTGTACCCAGCAAGGCTATCAATCAAAGTTGAGGGTGAAATCAGGAGTTTCACAGACAAAAAAGGACTAAGGGAGTTTATTACCACCAAACCAGCAATGCAAGAAATGCTAAAGGGTCTGCTGTAAAAAGAAGAAATAGGAAGGGAAGAAGAAACACCAGCATAAGGAATAAAAATGGGGAGGAAAACCAAGATAGCAGCATAGGTAAACACTGGAGATTGCTGCCTCAACAACCACTTCAAAAATACAACTAAAAGACGGAACGGACATCATCCAGAACCACAGAAAGGCTGGCTGAGTGGAAATTCTACAACTGCAAGGAAAGAGAAAAGCATACCGAGACTCAGAGGAGGTGCGGTGCAGAAGTAAAATACAAAGGTGCGGAGGCGCATGCGGAGAGGGCTGGTGGCTGAGTACACGATTGTCTTTTTCAATCAGGAGGGAGTCTCAGGCTCTGAGCTCCAGTTCCGAGTGAGCCTCTGGGGAACCAGACTCATACGGGAGAAACGGGACTGTCTGGCATCCGTCGGAACGTGAGGGCAGCTATCTTTCGGAGGCACTCGCAGTGACTGCCAGGACCTGTGAAGGCAGGACTGAGAGCAGCCATACTGCTCGCTCCGCCCTCCCTGTTGATCCCCTGGGACCCCGCCCCACCCAAGCCCTGCACGGAGGCTTTTGCATATTAAAGTCCCGGCCCTTTGTAATCTGAAAATTACTTAACAAACTGCAGCTGCCCCAAGGCCCCAGGGCAACTTGCATCACTTTACAGCTGGCTTCTTCTGGGTAGCCTCAGACAGAGGCTAGATTAGCACCTCCTTAGATCCAAGAGCCAGTGTACCCAGTGGTCAGAGTGGGACCATCCAATTACAACTCCTCAGATCCTTAAGGGACACACTCAGGGGGGCAGATTCAGTGAGCACCAAAGCCCCACTGAAGCAAGTCTTGCCGCATAAGGGTGTCTTCAGCACAGAAGTTCTCCCACTGCAGACACAGATGATTCTCACAGCCTATTGGCCTGGAGGTCAAATCCTCCCAGTGTTACCTACAACACTCAAGGCTTAACTACAACAAGACTGTGCACAAAGCCCACAAGGGGGTGCACCAAGAGTGTCTACCTCAGGTAATTGGGGAGGCTGAGCCACTGGGCCCTAGAGGACACTTAGCACAGAAAGCCACTCTATCGACACAGCGAAGCATAAAAAATGCCAAGACAAAGAAACAGGACACAAATGACAGAAATGGAGGAAAGCAAACTACTGGATATAGAGTTCAAAACCACACTTTTAAGGTTTTTCAAGAATTTTCTAGAAATCACTGATAAACTTAATGAGACCCTCAAGAAATCTAGTGAGACCCTCGATGTTGTGATAAAGGACCAACTAGAAATTAAGCATACTCTGACTGAAATAAAGAATATTATACAGACTCCCAACAGCAGACTAGAGAATTGCAAGAATCAAGTCAACGATTTGAAATACGAAGAAGCAAAAAACACCCAACTGGAAAAGCAAAATGAAAAAAGAATCCAATAATACGAAGATAGCGTAAGGAGCCTCTGGGACAACTTCAATCATACCAACATCCGAATTCAGGGGTGCCAGAAGAAGAGAGAGAGCAAGATATTGAAAACCTATTTGAAGAAATAATGACAGAAAGTTTCCCCTACCTGGTGAAAGAAATAGACTTACAAGTCCAGGAAGCGCAGAGAACCCCAAACAAAAGGAATCCAAAGAGGACCACACCAAGACACATCATAATTAAAATGCCAAGAGCAAAAGACAAAGAGAGAATCTTAAAAGCAGCAAGAGAAAGAAACTCAGTTACCTACAAGGGAGTACCCATACGACTGTCAGCTGATTTCTCAACAGAAACTTTGCAGGCCAGAAGGGAGTGGCAAGAAATATTCAAAGTGATGAATGCCAAGAACCTACAACCAAGATTACTTTACCCAGAAAAGCTATCATTCAGAATTGAAGGTCAGATAAAGAGCTTCACAGATAAGGAAAAGCTAAAGGAGTTCATCACCACCAAACCAGGATTATATGAAATGCTGAAAGGTATCCTTTAAGAAGAGGAAGAAGAAGAAAAAGGTAAAGATACAAATTATGAACAGCAAATACACATCTATCAACAAGTGAATCTAAAAATCAAGTGAATAAATAATCTGATGAACAGAATGAACTAGTGATTATAATAGAATCAGGGACAAAGAAAGGGAATGGACTGACTATTCTTGGGGGGGAAAGTGGTGTAGGGCGTGCGGGAAGAGATTGGACAAAAATCGTGCACCTATGGATGAGGACAGTAGGTGGAGAGTGAGGGCGGAGGGTGGGGTGGGAACTGGGTGGAGGGGAGTTACGGGGGGAAAAAAGAGGAACATCTGTAATAATCTGAACAATAAAGATTTAATTTTTAAAAAAAGAAAATGGAAAAAAACTAAGATGGCAGCATAGATAAACACCGGGATATTGCTGCCTCCCACAACAATTGAAAACTACGTCAAAAACACAAAACGGATATCATCCATAACTACAGGAAGGATGACTGAGTGTAAATTCTACAACTAGAAGGAAAGAAAAGCACACTGAGAGCCAGAGGAGCTGCGGAAGTAAAGTGCAGAGGTAGGGGGCTCCTGCGCGAGGAAAAGGGCTGGCACCTGAGGACTCGGCTGTCTTTTTTAATCCGGAGGGAGTCACAAGCTCCCGACGGCTCTGAACTCCGGTTCCGGGAAGTCTCTGGGGACCCAGGACTCATACAGGGAGAAACTGGACTGTTTGGCAGCAGGCGAACTTGAGGGCGGCTTTCCCTCAGAGGTGCTTGCAGCCGTTACCGGGACACTGAGATGCGCGACTCCTTAGGGCAGGGCTGAGGCTCCGCCAGAGCTGCTTGCTCCGCCCTTTCATTCCTTGAACCCCAGCCCCACCCAGGCTGCGGCAGAGGCTTTTGCATATGAATGCCCCGGCCCTTTGTAACCTGTAATTACCTAACTGCAGCCTGGCCAGACAGACCCAGAACTTCCAAGAGAAGGCCTAAGGCCCCACAGCAGCTTGCATTGCTTCACAGCTGAGCCTCATCAGGGCCAAAAAAAGGAAGGAGAATCTGCAGTTCTCTTCATAGTTCCTGCTGTGTAACCTCAGGCAGAGGCTAAATTAGCACCTCCTTAGATCCAAGAGCCACTGTACCCAGTGGTCAGAGGGAGACCATCCAGATCACAACTCCTCAGATCCATAAGGGACACACTCAGGGTGCAGTCTCAGTGAGCACCAAAGCCCCACTGAAGCAAGTCTTGCCCCAGAAGGGTGTCTCCAGCACAGAAGTTCTCCCACTGCAGACACAGCTGATTCTCACTGCCAATTGGCCTGGAGGTCAATTCCTCCCAGTGATCCTACAACAACCAAGGCATAGCTACCTCAGGTAACTGGGGAGGCTGAGCCACTGGGCCCTACAGGACACCTAGCACACAAAGCCACTCTATCAACACAGGGAAGCAGCCAAAATGCGGAGACAAAGAAACAGGTCACAAATGGCAGAAATGGAGGAAAGCAAACGACTGGATATAGAGTTCAAGGCCACGTTTATAAGGTTTTTCAAGAATTTTATGGAAACCGCCGATAAATTTAATGAGTCCCTCAATAAGTATAGTGAGACCCTGGAGGACATGAAAAGGACCAACTAGAAATTAAGCATACACTGACTGAAATAAAGAATAATTTACAGAGATCCAACAGCAGACAAGAGGATCCCAAGAATCAAGTCAAAGATTTGAAATACAAAGAAACAAAAAATACCCAACCGAAAAAGAAAAAAGAAGAGAGATTCCAAAAATATGAAGATAGTGTAAGGAGCCTCTGGACAACTTCAAGCGTACCAACATCAGAATTATAGGGGTACCAGAAGAAGAGAGAGGGCAAGATATTGAAAACCTATTTGAAGAAATAATGACAGAAAACTTCCCCCACCTGGTGAAAGAAATAAACTTACAAGTCCAGGAAGCGCAGAGAACCCCAAACAAAAGGAATCCAAAGAGGACCACACCAAGACACATCATAATTAAAATGCCAAGAGCAAAAGACAAAGAGAGAATCTTAAAAGCAGCAAGAGAAAGACAGTCAGTTACCTACAAGGGAGTACCCATACGACTGTCAGCTGATTTCTCAACAGAAACCATGCAGGCCAGAAGAGAGTGGCAAGAAATATTCAAAGTGATGAATAGCATGAACCTACAACCAAGATTACTTTATCCAGCAAAGCTATCATTCAGAATAGAAGGTCAGAGAAAGAGCTTCACAGATAAGAAAAAGCTAAAGGAGTTCATCACCACCAAACCAGCATTATATGGAATGCTGAAAGGTATTCTTTAATAAGAGGAAGAAGAAAAAGGAACTCTTACCATTTGCCACAGCATGGATGGAACTGTAGAGCGGATAAATACCACATGATCTCACTCATTTGTGGAATATAATGAACAACATAAACTGATGAACAAGGACTGATCCAGAGAAGGAGAGGCATTGATTAGACTGTCGGGCTTTGGGGGGAGGGTAGGGCAGGGTGGGGGTAAGGGGGAAAGATCAACCAAAAGACTTACATGCAGGCATATAGGCCTAACCAATGGACATGGACAACGGGGGGGGGGGGGGGGGGGGGGGGGCGGGGGGGGTGGGGGGGGGGGGGGGGGGAGAGGGTAACGTGGGGACAGGACACATATGTAATATCTTAATCAATAAAAAATATATTTAAAAAAGGAAAAAAAGAAAATGGGGGAAAGATGGCATCCAGCAGGAATGTAGGGAGGAAGAGTGAGAGAGTGAGGGAGCAATAGAGGAGTGTGTGGACATGTGGTGTGTGTGTGTGTGTGTGTGTGTGTGTGTGTGTGTGTGTGTGTGTGTGAGCTAGGGACAGTTAGATCCTACAGGTCTTCCTGGGGGCTGCCATACCAGGTAGTCTTAGACAGCGAAACCCCACTGCCACTGCAATCACTCCAGGGAGGACAACCTCAGCACAGAAAGCACACCTTCTTGAAGAACAGAACCACTTGAGACTAGGATCCTAGCCTAGCCAACTAGTCTGGTCTCAGACACAAACTGGGACCCTACAGCCACTCTGGACAAAGACGTGCAACCACAGCTGCAGACCCACAGATACCAAGACTCCAGGCATCCTGGCTGCAGATTTCTGTGAGTCACAGAGGCCATCGCCCTCCCCACCGGCCTGCTGCAACAGTATAGAAAGCTACCAAGAAAAAGACAAATTATCTATGAAATCATAACTTTATTGAGCCCTTGAGAAGAGCTGAGGTCACAGAGCAGCCAAATAGCCTGAAATCTAAGGAAAATGAGATGACTCTAACAAGAGACAGGAATAGGAGGAAGTGCTTGCCTGGGAAAGAACATAAGAAGAACCCAGGGCCAACATACAAGTGTACAATATTTCAGGTAAAATCTTAATTAATTTCTAAAGGCCAAGTGTGGACCAGCTACAGTGAGAACAAAATTCCTCTGCAGGGGGTATGGGTATCATCTCACTGAACTCTCAGATAACCCGGCAGGCGGGCGCGGGGGCGGGGGGGTTCTGTTGGTCAGATGAAGTTTCTAGGCAAAGAGATCCAGGAGCTGGCAGTTGGCAATTGGTATGAAAAATCTCAGAAATGATAGGAATCCAAGTGATATGGATGGGTCACCAATATCATGTGATATAGATACAGATATTGTGGTTCCTCCCCTGGGTTGTTGGGAGCCTACCATCCCGGAGCTTGTTGGTTTGCTATGAGCACGTTAGGGTGGAATGAACATATTGATGTGGTATGAGCAAGTGATAGCCATTTTTGAATAATATTAGATGGCCGTTTGTAAAGACAGAGAGGTCCAATTAGGGAGGCAAGCAAAAGGGATTATAGGATCAATTAGTGTGTAGACATTTCATTAAACACGATGAAAAACCATTGAAGGTATTTAATCAGAAGAAGACCACATCTTTCATTTACATCTAGATTCAGTTCAAGTAAATTTTTGTGGATGGTATGATGGATGGGTAGAGGGTTCACAGTAATTCAAATAGTCAAGTTAATGAGAAATTACCAGTAATTCCAAGGAAACCTACTTTATGCTTCTTCTCTCAATGTTAGGAATGAGACATTTCTAGCCAGAAGTAAGAACATTGGGAACGTCTACAGATTCAAAATGGTTCTGTAAAATTTAAGAGCCTAACCAAGAAGGAAGTCTCAGGTTAAAACACTGCCTCTTTTCTCTCGGTATTTCCTTTGCTCTCGGCTTGTTCGAACATCATCTGCACAGCCCTCTCCTTCCGCATCATGAACTGTCTCTCCTAGTTCTCTCCTGGTGACCGTGGGCTTCCCCTGACATCTTACCCACTGCCCAGTCTCCTTCTGCTCACTTCACTAGCACTTGCACATCAGAGGGACCTCACTCCTCATTTACTCACACATTTTACAAGCGTTCACAGCCACCTTTATGCGTCTCTGCAATGGGCACGCATGATAGCCTCTCATCCCACCTTGTTTCAAGGGAGACTAAATAAGTCCATTCAGGAGAAGCGATAAGCACAGTTCCTGCACTTGGTAAGCGCTAAAATTAGTTACTATTTATATCATTTCCTGAGGCCTTCATGCCAGACCCTTTTCTGTGTATGCTACATTTTTATACACATTGGAAAAGAATTTCCCCCCTATTATGTATTAGTTTATTGTGGAACCAGAAAAGAAAATTATACGTGTTTGTTTGTCTTTAATATTTTTTATTGATTTCAGAGAGAGGAAGGGATAGGAAGAGAAAGATAGAAACACCAATGAGGAGAGAGAATCATTGGTCAGCTGCCTCCTGGATGCTCCCTACTGGGGATGGAGCCTGCAACTCGGGGCATGTGCCTTGACCAGGAATCCAACCATGACTTCCTGGTTCATGGGTTGGTACTCAACCACTAAGCAACACGGGCCGGGCAATACACAATTTTTGTTGTTGTTTTTAAATCTAGCCTGACTAAAATTACCTTTTAGTTGTAATAGCCTTCCAATTCCTTTTAGGTAGCCAATTTTATTATCTGAAAATGTGATTAAATTTACGTTTACCCAAGACATGAACCTATGATTGCTTTTTCTTCTTTGGTTGCATTGGTTTGAAATTTCAGAACAGTGATGACATACATGACAGTAGCAGGCATATTTGTCCTGTGTTTGACCTTCAAGCAAATTCCTCAAATATTGTCTTGTCAGGTCATATATTAGCTGATGATCAAGGAAACTATTTTATGATAGGAAATAATCTTACTAACATTTTCTCAGAACTGTTTTTATACAGTATCATTGCATATTTTATGATGATGCTATTATATTTAGATGATTTTTCTATTAATTTATTCTAAAATAATAAATAAATTCTCAATATTAGAGGCTTGTGGATTTCATGGTGGACTGCTTCTGTTCATAATTTAAATCAGGTAGTCTGCACTCCATACACTATCCTATAGATTCAAAGGGTGCCTTAGTAAGAGAATTGCTTGCCTGTTACCAGAACCATCAGCAGAAACCAAGGACAGCTCATGAATGGGCCTCCATTCAGCTAAATTCTCCTAGAGCTAAGTTTGAGGTACGTCTGGTTGACTTTAATGGACACTGGCACAGGGAGAGTTATATTGGGAAGAAAGTCAGGATGGTGGATTGCTCTGACAGTTACATCAGCCAGGGTCTGGGGAGACTGAATAGAGCCTGTGTGCTATAGATTTCCTGGACCTTCCCACTAGCAAAAAGGAAGTCAGATTTAACTCTTCTTACAATTTTACAATTTTGTATCTGATTTACTAACTCCCCATGTCTGAATCTACACACTTAAATCAGGGGTCAGCAAAGGACTCCCTAAAGAGCAAATGCCACCCACAGCCTGTTTTTGTAAAGAGGCTTTATCAGTAGGGTGATGGTAGCCCTGTAAAAGATATGTCTACATTCTAACCCCCAGTACCTATAAATGTGACCTTATTTGAAAAAAAAAAAGGTTCTTTATAGATATAATTAAGGATCTCAAGATGAAATCATCCTGGATTATCCAGTTGGATCCAAAAACCAATGACCAGGCTCCTTATAAGATACTAGAGGCCAGGTGTACAAAAATTTGTGCACTCGGGTGGGTCCCTCAGCCTGGCCTATGCCCTCTTGCAGTCTGGGACCCCTCGGAGGATGTTTACCTGCTGGCTTAGGCCCGCTCCCTGGGGGTCGGGCCCAAGCTGGCAGTCAGACATCCCTCTGGCAGAGTGGCAGCCTTCGGGGATGTTCACTTACCAGCAGGGAGCAGACCTAAGCTGCAGTCGGACATCCTTAGTGCTGCTGAGGAGGTGGGAAAGGCTCCCGCCACCACAAATGTGCTGGCAGCCATCAGCCTGGCTTGTGACTGAGCAGAGCTCCCCCTGTGGGAGCACACTGACCACCAGGGGACAACAGCTCCTGCATTGAGCATCTGGCCCCTGGTGGTCAGTGTGTGTCATAGTGACCAGTCATTCCCAGTCGTTCTGCTGTTAGGGTCAATTTGCATATTACCCTTTTATTATATAGGATAGAGGCCTGGTGCATGGGTGGGGGCCGGCTAGTTTGCCCTGAAGGATGTCCCTGATCAGGGTGGGGGTCCCGCTGGGGTGCCTGGCCAGCCTGGGTGAGGGGCTGATGGGTGTTTGCAGGCTGGTCACAACCCTGCAGGGTGGGGGTCCCCAATGGGGTGCGTGGCCAGCCTGGTGAGGGGCTGATGGCTGTTTGCAGCTGGTCACACCCCCTTCAGGGTGGGGGTCCCCACTGGGGTGTCAGGCCAGCCTGGGTGAGGGGCTGATGGGTGTTTTCAGGTTAGCCAAGCCCCCTGGCAATGGAAGCTCCCAACCTCTCCTTTTTTTATTATTTTTTTATTCTGGGATTTATTTACCTTCTATAATTGAAACTTTGTAGCCTTGAGTGGAGCTCAGAGCCGGCCAGGGCAGGCGGGTAGCTTGGCTTCCTCCATCGCCAGGGGCAACCCAAGCCTCCTGCTTGTTCCAGCTCCATCGCCACGGCTGGCTAAAAGCAGGTATCTGGGGTTTATTTATCTTTTTTTTTAAAAAAAATATATATTTTATTGATTTTTTACAGAGAGGAAGGGAGAGAGATAGAGAGTTAGAAACATCGATGAGAGAGAAACATCGATCAGCTGCCTCCTGCACATCTCCTACTGGGGATGTGCCCGCAACCCAGGTACATGCCCTTCACCGGAATCAAACCTGGGACCCTTCAGTCTGCAGGCCGATGCTCCATCCACTGAGCCAAACCAGCTTTGGCATATTTATCTTCTATAATTGAAACTTTGTTGCCTTGAGTGGAGCTCAGAGCTGGCTGCGGCAGGTGGGAAGCTTGGCTTCCTCCATCACTGGAGCAACCAAGCTTCCTGCTTGCTCCAGCTCCATGGCTGCCGTCCGCCATCTTGGTTGCGTTAATTTGCACATAGTCGCTCTGATTGGCTGGTGGGCGTGGCTTAAGGCATAGCGAAGGTACGGTCAATTTGTATGTTTGTCTTTTATTAGTGTAGATACAGTGGAGAGGCACAGAGAAAATAAGACCATATGTCTCCCAGGATTGGCGTGATGCAGCCACAAAGCCCAGGGATGCTTGGAGTCACAAAAAGCAGGAAGTGGCAAGGAGCACAGCCTCCCTAAGAGCCTCTGGGGAGTGTAGCCTCTCTAACATCCTGAGAAAAGACTTCTGGCATCAAGAACCTGATGAAATAAATTCCTGTTGTTTTAAGCCACCCATTTGGGCTTAGTTGTTACAGAAACCACAGAAATGAATATCTACAGTCAAGCCCATCTGTGTGGCTATTGCCTACAAGTGCTTCCACACTACAATGGCAGAGTTAAGTAGTTGCAACAGAGCACTGATGGTCCAATAATAATCTTTATCTAGTTCTTTACACATATGTTTGGCAGTGACTGCTCTAAGTCACTATCAAGTACTGGTTTTATATTCAAAGTACTCTTTCCCATCGTAAAGAAATGCTCTGAATAGCCTCGCTGGCCAGAAAAAAATATGTACCTATGTGAGTTTAACGATGTGAATGCATTTACCCCAGATGAAAAAATTGAATAATTGGATCTGGGGAACTTGTACAAAGGAAACTTTATCTCTGCAGCCAACATAATTTAACCCCCATCAAGTGAATCTTCAGAATTGATCTCTGGTTTTCAAAGTGGAGGTCAAGGGAAAGTTTCTGGGAGGTTCCTGTTTGGGATGGATGTGGTCAGGGACATCACTAAATCTCTGGGTCAGACACTCAGTGTGACTCACAGCAGCTCAGAAGCTCATGATGTTATCCTGTCCATTCGTCCTACATGAGTGCTTACATACCCTGGGGAGATGTTTATTCCAGGTGAGGTGGACCCATCAGTGGGAAGGGAATATGCATCTGGCCCCCAAGGTGAACCCGTGGAAACCAAAACTGGCAGAAAAGTTGCCTTTTATTTATGGTCCCTTGGTTTCAAGGGAGCTGAGTTGCTTAGAGAACTGAGCAACAGTAAAACAGTCCATTTAATGAGGAGCCCTGAGAATTCAGCCTCTGGACCTCCCTCTGCAGACTCACCTGAGGCTCCTCAGCCACAGGCTAAGAGCATCCTCTCTGTGCCTCTCTAAGATGTTCATCTGCTCTGGATAAAGAGCACCTGACCTTCATTTCTTGCTCTTTCCACATCAGTTGTACAAGGAAGGAAGGACTGGTAGAGCCAAATCCAGTGAGTGATGCCACCGGGGGTGCCAGAGTGAGCGCTATAGGAAAGCATCATGGGGAGAAGCAAAGCTTTTAATAACCGTGTCTTCTGGGGGAACAGTCAGGCTGATGAAATAGTGAAAGGGATGGATTCAAGATCCCGTACATTTGGTGTCTTTAGTTCTGAAGGGCTTTCTTGCAACTTATTCCTTCTCAGCCCCTTTCTTCTCACAATCTCAGAGCACAATTCCACAGCCTCTCTCCTCCCACAGCAGGAACAGACCCTCCCTTCTGTCTGCTCAGCTCTCAGGATTCTGCTTTATTTCAACCTTAGCATTTCCTCTTCTCTGTGAAGCATTGACAGAGTGAGGCAGCCTTGCAGAGCAGAAAAGCACTGACTTAGCGTCAGGAGGTGTGAGTTCTAATTCACTCTTCTACAGCTGGTGCCTGATGGACCTGGAACTTTTGGATTGACTGGTGGTAGGATTGTCTAGTGGCTTTAGCTGGAACACTGGTTCTGGAGGCTTATTCCAGATGGTCTGGGCTTGTTTACACAGCCATAGCAGAGTTCCAAGAGACAGATGTGTGCAAGGTTCAGAATTATCCCAACATCACTTCTACCACATTATTCTGGTCAAAGAAACCCATAAGATTCAAGTAGTGGGCAAACAGACTCAATCTGTTATGGGGGGTGAAAGTTATATTGGAAAGTGAGAGAATACAAGGAGTCCATTGATAGGGGTCATTGATGCAATCAGTCCCCATCATTGTTAATCTATTCTATTAGCTTTCTTTGGTAAAGGAATTTGTGTTGAAATTTTACATTAAGTAGAAGAAAAAAAAATCCAAAGTCAATTTGGTGATTCTGCTCCATTAACTGATCTAGTGAATTCCCAATTTCATAAAATTGAAACCAAGCCAGAATCCCTTCTCAACCAAACCCTCTATCCCCCAATGTCTCATTTGCAAGGAAAAAGACCTGAGTACCTTTTCTTTATATTCACCAAAGTAACTTTTTCAGACATAAATCAGGGTCTTGTGGCACTAGTCCCCCCTCTGGAATCTGTGATAACATAGTGACACATACCTTGAGTTGGTTTTAAAAGAACTAAATTTTTCTACCAGGTAGAAAACCACTGACTCTCATGGATGACAGTCACATAGATCCCAGGCTAGCTGACATTGGATGACTGATGATCACAACTCCTAAAATATCTCACTGTAACACCAGCTCCAACCAATCAGAATATACACATGAGCTGATCACCCATTGAAAACCCCTACCCCCAATTTCACCCTTTAAAACCAATCGCCAGTAAAGGAACCAGGAGTTCAAGTTTTGAGCACTAACTTTCCCATTCTCCTTGCCCAGTGCTAGCAATAAAGTGAATCTAATCTCTCCACTACAAATCTCATGTTCAGTGTGACTCACTTAGTGCCTGGTGGACAAACTCTTCAGTTACAAAGGTAAATGTGGTTCTGACTTTGAGGTCTTTGTGCATTAATATAGGAAATGTAATTTATTACTAAAATTAAGGTCAACCTTACACCATTGCATCTAAATTTCTAATATTTTAGTTTTATATTAATTTAATCATTCATCCTTTAATTTCTATTGTCACCAAATTTCTTTAAAATTTTCTTTCAACATTAAAGGTGAGAATATTAGTGTGTCTGTGTTATGTCTTTGTGTGTTTTTATTTGAAAGAAAATCATGTACAAATGTACATACTTGTATATATATATATACACTTCCTACCTATGGAAGTGTTCCTAGACATACTCTATGTTTAAAAAACATTTTATTTATTTCTACCAATATCTACTGAAATTAGGTTTATGATTCCACATCAGCAGCAGAAATAAGGAAACAGTGGATCAGGCTAATTACATTTTTTACAATTTTATAACAAAGATATTAAAGCTTTTGTGTTTTTTGAGTTATGTATATGAACCTGTGCAGTACGTACTCTTAATTTTTGTATAACTCATTTAATTTAGAAATATTGCTGTTAACTATGTTCACTTTATTTTATGTTATTATCCTCCAATAAATTATTTTAAAATTTTCTTAGAACCAATAAACAGATTCAATAATGATACAAAATCAACACATAATAATTATTTGCATCTATATGAACAGTCAGAAGAGAAATTGGAGAACAATTTCATTTCTAATTGCATCAAAAAGAATTAAATACCTAGAAATAAACTATAAAACATTGCTAAAAATATTGAAAAAGGCACAAATAAATGGGAAGATATTCTGAGCACTAGCTTTCCCATTCTCCTTGCACAGTGCTACCAATAAAGTGAATTTAATCTTTCCACTACAAATCTCATGGTGCCTGGTGGACAAGTTTATTGATATTCTGTGTTTAATATTGTGAATGTCCATACTATTGTTAAAGAGAAAACCACAGGCCCAAAATGGCATCACTCCAGTTAAAAACCCATGATGCTAAATCTAGATTCCATACTGGATTTAATGAAAGTTTCAACCTCTTCCAGGAGCTTAATTTTAATCAACCAGCCTTGAATTTCTGGTGAGGCACCAGTAAGGTAATCTGTCACGTAGGCCCTCCCCATCCCCCCCAGAAAGAAGAGGGAATCTGTCTGATAGAAATCCTTCCTCTCCTCTTCCCCCAAAGAAAAGATGTCATGGCTCCCAAATAATTCTTTTTTTTCTTCTCTGTTTTTAATGGCTCCTTCTTTCCCTCCCTCTTTCCTATAAAAACCTTCTATTTTGTACACCCCTCTGAGCTCCCCTTTAGTTTCCAGATAGGAACTTTTACCTCTCCCTTAAAGAATTTAAATTTGGAGTCTTGCCAATAATAAGAGTTATCATCAGAGATAACATTTTATGACCTATATCGAGGGCAGGGCAAATTTCTAATTACTGAGCATCTTTTCTTCTTATTGTCCTACAATGTCCTTCCTCCCTTCTGTAGCTTCAGGTGCTTTACCTCATCTTTAGCTCAGAATGTCATATAAAGGGTACCTTGCTGTCTCTTTTTGTCTCTGAACCTCTCATGTATTCTTCCACCTAGACTTCACTGGGAGAGAGATATTTGGTAATCAAGTTTTGCCAGTAACTATGGTAGTTATGATTGTTCCCTATAAATCTCAGTCTATTGATAATGATGCAATAGGTTAGGAATGCCTGGGCACTGGCTTGGGTCTTACTACTTTTTCCTGAGACCAATCCCTATGTGACTAGATGGACCCTTCTGGTCCTTATTATAATTGCCACAAGTGGACCCTCAGCTAAATAAGAAAGTAAAACTTGAAAATTATGTATGAAATACAGTAGCATTTTTATAGCACTAGTACCTGACTAAGCTTTTTTTCACAGACATTCATCTCAGATAATCATATTGCCAGATGTATGACACTGCTACTACATAAGCACTCATGATGCCACCACCCATGAAGTTCCCCTTTTATTTTTAACTAGAGGCCCGGTGCACAAAAATTTGTGTACTTAGAGGGGTCCCTCAGCCCAGGCTGTGCCCTCTAGCAGTCTTGGACCCCTCAGGGGATGTCCACCTGCTGGCTTAGCCTCGCTTCCCAGGAGATCAGGCTTAAGCTGGCAGTCAGACATCCCTCTGGCAGCCCAGGAGCCTTCAGGGAATGTCTACTTGCCAGCAGGGAGCAGGCCTAAGTTGTAGTCAGACATCCTTAGTGCTGCTGAGGAGGCGGGAGAGGCTCTCGCCACCACCGCTGTGCTGGCAGCCATTAGACTGGCTTGTGGCTCAGCAGAGCTCTCCCTGTGGGAGCACACTGACCACCAGGGGTCAGCTCCTGCATTGAGCATCTGCCTCCTGGTGGTCAGTGTGTGTCATAGTGACCAGTCATTCTCAGTGGTTCTGCTGTTAGGGTAAATTTGCATATTACTTTTTATTATATAGGATTTGATTTGGAACTTGAAATACATGCAATCTTATTTTTAATTAGAAGCAATTTTAATATAAACAAAGGAAGGAAGTTCACATTAAAAAATGTATATATTTAGGAAGCAAAGTTTATTTGGAATTAAACACAAAATATTTGACTTCCAAAATGGCGACCAGCAGGAAGGTAGGGAGGGAGAGAGTGTGAGAGCCCAAGGAAGTGATAGAGGAGTGTGTGGACGCGTGTGGTGTGTGTGTATGAGCTAGGGACAATTAGATTCTGCAGGTCTTCTAAGGGGCTGCTAAACCTGACAGTCTTAGGCGGCGGAGTCCCACTCCCTGCGCAGACACTCCTGGGCGGCCAGCACAAGCACGGCGACCACGCCATCTTGGGAAACAGAGCTGCTTGAGACTAGGATCCTGGCCTTAGCACCACCCAGTCTGATCTCAGAGGCATACCAGGACCCTGCAGCCACTGGGGACAGAGACCTGTGACCACAGCTACAGACCTGCGGACACCAAAAGTTCAGAAATCCCCGCGGCAGATCCGTGAGTAACAGAGCCCATCCCCCCTTCCCGCAGGCTTGCGGGCAGCTCCAGAGTAACTAACTGATAGACCCACCCCTTGCCGCGGCCTCAACGCTCCAGGAACTTTAGCCTGGAAGTGCACGAGCACCTTGGAACTGATCCTACAGGCTCTGCCAGCTTCTGAGCCCTGGGCTGGAAGCAAATGCGCGAACCCCAGGAACTGAGCCTAGGTGCACTGCCGGCTTCTGAGCCCTGGGCTGGAAGCAAACGCGCGAACCCCAGGAACTGAGCCTAGGCGCACTGCCGGCTTCTGAGCCCTGGGCTGGGAGCAATCTCGTGAACACCGGGAATTTGTCCCACATATCACAGGCCCAGGGACCCCGATTCTCTGGGCAGGTGGCAGCACCAAGCACCAGTGACTTGACTGTGTTTCTTTTCACCTGCGCCTGAGATCCTGATTTCCTGTGCATTCATACTAAGAGCCAGTGACTCCAATTCCTGGTGCAAGGGCACACAGGGACCCTGATTCTCAAGGCAAGGTCGCGCGAAGCAACAGAAACTCTGATACTGCATTCTGGGGAACTCTGACTCCTGGCGCACTCTAGGGGGCTCTGGTTTTCAACACGCTTCAGAGGTCTCTGTTTCAGCACTGTGCAGGCAGGGTCCCTGATTCTAAGGGCGCGTACGAGGCCATATTGAGCGCTGACAACACTGACTCTGAGCGAGCCTGGTTCCCACCAACCCACAACAACCACACATCTTAGTGTCAGAGCTCTTCAGTGACACTAGGGTGGTGGGAGGCTCCCACTGCACACTGCCCAGGCCCACGCAACTCGGCGTTTGAACCATCGGGAGATAATCAGAATGAAGAGACGAAACAACACCCAGAGGAAAGACAATGAGGAGTCACCAAGAAAGGACATTAATGAAGTTGAAGCATGCAACATGACAGAAAAAGAATTCAGAATAATGGTTGTACAATTCATTCACCGGATGGATGAGAAAATCAACAACCTATGCAAGAATCAGGAAGAAATGAAAAGTGATATAGCTACAATCAAAAACACCATGGAAAGTTTCAACAGCAGACTAGAAGAAGCAGAGGACCGAATTAGTGAATTAGAAGATAAGGCAGAGAAACAAGCTCAATCTGAACAGCAACTGGAGAAAAGAATTAAAAAGCAGGAGGAGAGCCTAAGGGAGCTTCGGGACAACATGAAACGAAGTAACATACACATAATAGGGCTGCAAGAAGGACAAGAAGAGCAGCAAGGATTAGAAAAACTATTTGAAGAAATAATGTCAGAAAACTTCCCTGATATGGGGAAGAAAAAAGTTACACAAGTACAGAGAGTCCCAGGCAAGATGAACCCCAAAAGACCCACACCAAGACACGTCATAATAACGATGGCAAATGTACAAGACAAAGATAGAATCTTAAAGGCTGCAAGAGAGAAACAGAGTTACCTACAAAGGATCCCCCATCAGATTATCAAATGATTTCTCAACAGAAACACATCAGGCCAGAAAAGAATGGACAGAAATTTACAAAGTGATGCAAAGCAAAGGACTGAATCCAAGAATACTCTATCCAGCAAGGCTATCATTCAAAATTGAAGGGGAAATAAGAAGCTTCACAGACAAAAAAAGGCTAAGGGAGTTTATCACCACCAAGCCAGCAATGCAAGGAATGCTAAAGGGACTGGTGTAAAAAGAAGAACTAAAAAGCCCAGAAAGAGAACAGCCACAAAAAAAAAAAAAAAATAGAAATGGCTACAAACAAGTACCTTTCAATAATAACTTTAAACGTAAATGGACTAAATGGTCCAATCAAAAGACATCGAGTGGCTGAATGGATAAAAAAACATGACCCTTATATTTGCTGTCTACAAGAGACCCACCTCATTAGAAGGGACTCACACAGACTGAAAGTGAAGGGATGGAAAAATATCTTTCAGGCAAATGGAAATGAAAAAAAAGCTGGGGTAGCAGTACTTATATCAGACAAAATAGACCTCAAAGTGAAGGCCATAACAAGAGATAAGAAAGGCCACTTCATAATACTAAAGGGATCAATACAACAAGAGGATATAACCCTGATAAACATATATGCACCCAATGCAGGAGCACCCACATACATAAGAAAACTCCTGGAAGATATCAGGGGAGAGATTGACAACAATACAATCATAGTAGGGGACTTTAATACACCACTGACATCACTGGATAAATCCGCTAGACAAAAAATCAGCAAAGAAACAGCAATCCTAAATGACTCACTAGATCAGATGGACTTAATTGACATCTTCAGAACACTTCACCCCAAAGCCACAAAATATACGTTCATCTCAAGTGCTCCTGGGACATCTTCAAAAATAGACCACATATTGGGTCACAAACAAAGTCTCCCCAAATTCAAGAAGATTGAAATCATACCAAGCATCTTCTCAGACCACAAGGCCATAATATTAGAAATAAACTACAACAAAAACAACTCAAAATACTCAAACACTTGGAAGCTGAATAGCCCGTTATTAAATATTGATTGGGTTACCAATGAGATCAAAGAAGAAATTAAAAACATCCTGGAAACTAATGACAATGAAAACACAACAATCCAAAACCTTTGGGACGCAATGAAAGCAGTCCTGAGAGGGAAGTTTATAGCTCTACAGGCCTATCTCAACAAACAAGAAAAAATGGTAGTAAATCATCTAAATCTACAGCTCAATGAATTAGAAAGAGAGCAACAGGAAAAGCCCAGAGTGAGCAGAAGGAAGGAGATAATAAAGATTAGAGCAGACATAAATGACATAGAGACCAAAAAAACAATACAGAATATCAATGAAACCAAGAGCTGGTTCTTTGAAAGGATAAACAAGATTGACAAACCTCTAGCCAGGCTCATCAGGAAGCAAAGAGAAAAGACCCAAATCAACAAAATCAGAAATGATAGAGGCGAAATAACAACAGATCCCACAGAAATACAAATGATTCTTAATAAATACTATGGACAACTCTACTCCAACAAACTAGACAACTTGGAGGAAATGGACATATTCCTAGAAAAATACAACATTCCAAAACTTGATCAGGAAGAATCTAAAAATCTCAATAGGCCAATAACTATGGAAGAAATTGAAGCAGTCATCAAAAAGCTTCCATCAAACAAAAGCCCAGAACCAGACGGCTTCACAGGGGAGTTTTACCAAACATTCAAGGAAGAAATAAAACCTATCCTCCTCAGACTACTACAAAAAATCCAAGAGGAAGGAACACTTCCAAGCTCATTCTATGAAGCCAGCATCACCCTAAACCAAAACCAGGTAAAGACAACACAATGAAAGAGAATTACAGGCCAATATCCCTCATGAACATAGATGCCAAAATCCTAAACAAAATCTTAGCAAATCAGATCCAGCAGTACATCAGAAAGATCATACACCACGACCAAGTAGGATTTATCCCAGGGATGCAAGGGTGGTACAATATCCGCAAATCAATAAACGTGATACATCACATAAACAAATTGAAAGAAAAAAACCACATAGTCATATCAATTGATGCAGAAAAAGCGTTTGACAAAATTCAACACCCATTTTTGATAAAAACTCTCAGTAAGGCGGGAATTGAAGGATCATACCTCAACATAATAAAAGCCATATATGACAAAACCACAGCCAACATCATACTCAATGGACAAAAACTAACACCATTTCCCCTAAGAACAGGAACAAGACAGGGATGCCCCCTCTCACCACTCCTGTTTGACATAGTACTGGAAGTATTAGCCATTGCAATTAGACAAGAAGAAGAAATAAAAGGCATCCAAATTGGAAAAGAAGAAGTAAAACTGTCCTTATTTGCAGATGACATGATATTATACTTAAAAGACCCTAAAGACTCCATCAATAAACTGTTAGACTTAATAAAAGAATTCGGCAATGTAGCAGGATACAAAATTAACGCCAAGGAATCTATGGCATTTCTATACACCAATAGTGAATGTGCAGAAAGAGAGACTAAAAAAGCAATCCCATTTACCATCGCACCAAAAAAATTAAGCTACCTAGGAATAAACTTAACTAAAGAGGTAAAAGACCTCTTCTCAGAAAACTACAGGACGTTGAAAAAAGAGATACAGGAAGACATAAAGAGATGGAAAAACATACCATGTTCTTGGATTGGTAGAATCAACATCATTAAAATGTCCATACTGCCCAAAGCAATCTATAAATTCAACGCACTGCCCATTAAAATACCAATGGCATATTTCACAGACCTAGAACGTACTCTCCAAAAATTCATCTGGAATAAAAAATGACCCCGAATAGCTGCAGCCATCCTGAGAAAGAACAAAGTAGGTGGGATCTCAATACCAGATATCAAGCTGTATTACAAAGCCACTGTTCTCAAAACTGCCTGGTACTGGCACAAGAACAGACATATAGATCAATGGAATAGAATAGAGAGCCCAGAAATCAGCCCCAACCAATACGCTCAATTAATATTTGACAAAGGAGGCAAGAACATACAATGGAGTCAAGATAGTCTCTTCAATAAATGGTGTTGGGAAAATTGGACAGATACATGCAAGAAAATGAAACTGGACCATCAACTTACACCATACACAAAAATAAACTCAAAATGGATAAAGGACTTAAATATACGACGGGAAACCATAGAAATACTAGAAGAATCCAAAGGCAACAAAATCTCAGACATATGCCGAAGCAATTTCTTCACCGATACAGCTCCAAGGGCATTGGAAACTAAAGAGAAAATAAACAAATGGGACTACATCAAAATAAAAAGCTTCTGCACAGCAAAAGAAACTATCAACAAAATAACAAGAAAACCCACTGTGTGGGAAAACATATTTGCCAATGTCATATCTGATAAGGGCCTAATCTCCAAAATTTATAGGGAACTCATACAACTTAACAAAAGGAAGATAAACAATCCACTCAAAAAATGGGCAAAGGATCTAAATAGACACCTTTCAAAAGAGGACATTCAGAAAGCCAAGAGACATATGAAAACATGCTCAAAGTCACTAATCATCCGAGAGATGCAAATCAAAACAACAATGAGGTACCATCTCACACCTGTCAGACTGGCTATCATCAACAAATCAACAAACGACAAGTGCTGGAGAGGATGTGGAGAAAAAGGAACACTTGTGCACTGCTGGTGGGAATGCAGACTGGTGCAGCCACTATGGAAGACAGTATGGAGTTTCCTCAAAAAACTACAAATGGAACTCCCATTTGACCCTGTGGTCCCACTTCTAGGAATATATCCCAGGAAACCAGAAACACCAATCAGAAAGGATATATACACCCCTATGTTCATAGCAGCACAATTCACCATAGCTAAGATCTGGAAACAGCCTAAGTGCCCATCTGTAGATGAATGGATTAGAAAACTGTGGTACATCTACACAATGGAATACTATGCTGCTATAAAAAAGAAGGAACTCTTACCATTTGCAACAGCATGGATGGAACTGGAGAGCATTATGCTAAGTGAAATAAGCCAGTCAATGAAGGAAAAATACCACATGATGTCACTCATTTCTGGATAATAAAGACCATTATAAACTTATGAACAAAAATAGATACAGAGGCAGAGCTGCCTCGAACAGACTGTCAAACTACAGCAGGAAGGCTGGGGAGGGTGGGAGGGCAGGAGGGGGGCAGGTAAGAGATCAACCAAAGGACTTGTATGCATGCATATAAGCATAACCAATGGACATAAGACACCGGCGGGTAGGGGAAGCCAGGGCATTGTCCAGGGCGGGGGGGGGGGGCTCGGAAAAAGGAGACATATGTAATACTTTTTGTAATACTTTAAGCAATAAAAAAATAAAATAAAATAAAATAAAATAAAAAAATAAACACAAAATTTTTGTGATTTTTACACAAGATTAACATATTATAAAATTCCCCTTGTAGAAAACCCTGAGTAACCTGGATAACTGACCACAGGGGTGATCCTGCTTTTCCTCCTCCTGCTCTAAATCCAACTCTCGTGTGTGGTATTTGGGCATGCTGGACCTGTGAGTAATAAAACTTACATATTCATAGTTCCATGTTGGCTGTTGAAATCATAAGGACCATAAGGATCCATCTAGTCACAACATTGACTCTGGTCTGAGGAACAAGTTGTAGGACCCAGGCCAGTGCCCAGGCATCCCTATCCTATTCCATCACAATCAATAGACTGACACTTATAGGGAACAACCATAAAATCTACAGTATCAGGAAGATCAGTTAAGGTACCGATGTACAAAGAATGAAGGACACATGATGAACACAGAACAAATTACTTACAATGATATAAGTCATTTGAGAAGAAATTATTGTTAAGACATCAATGTTGCCAATGAATTAAATGACAACTTCCAAACATTTCTGATCTGGGTTGGAAAAAACTTTGTGAAGGTACAAAAAACGACAAAGGGAACAACTGTCTATATAACAGACAAAGCATAAAGCTTAATAAAATGGTTACTTAAATTGTATAGAAGAATTGAAACAAACAAAGGAAATTCAAGGACAGAATACAAATAAGTTTGAATAAGTTTGAAGAATAAGTTTGAAAACTACAATCTGATGAAAGAATCTCAATTTCTGGTTTTGAGTCTTGGAGGACTTTTTCTACCTCAGGATGGTTGTCCCTTTTCTACCTGCCATCCCATAGAATCTTTTCAGGGCCCTCTTTATGTCTTTGTTTCTCAGACTGTAGATGAAGGGGTTCAGCATGGGTGTGACCAGGGCATACATCACTGAGGCTGCTGCACTTGAGTGTGAGCTGTGGGTAGCAGCAGAGCTGAGATACACTCCTAGGACTGTACCATAAAATAAGGAGACAGCTGAGAGGTGAGATGCACAGGTAGAAAATGCCTTATACTTCCCCTGAGCTGATGGGATTGCACGTATAGAGGACACTATCTTAGAGTAAGAGTAAAGGATACCAGCAAGGGGACCACAACCCAGAAGCACTGATACAAAATACATCACCATGTTATTAAGAAAGGTGTCAGAACAGGCAAGTTGGATGACCTGTTTGAGTTCACAGAAAAAGTGGGGAATTTTGAAGTCCTTACAGAAGGACAATCGAGACACTATCACACTTTGTAACAAGGAATTCAGAGATCCCATGATCCAGGACATCAGAACCAGCAGTCCACAGAGCCAGGAGTTCATGATGACCATATAGTGCAGGGGGTGGCAGATGGCCACATACCTGTCATAGGCCATCACGGCTAAAAGAAAGTCATCCAGTCCTGCAAAGAGTATGAAAAAATACAACTGTGTGATGCAGCCTGCATAGGTGATGACTCTGCTCTGTGTCTGGATGTTCACCAGCATCTTTGGGACGGTGGTGGAGGTGACACTGATGTCTACCAAGGACAGGTTGGCGAGGAAGAAGTACATGGGGGTGTGGAGGTGGGAGTCTGAGCTGACAGCCAGGATGATGAGCAGGTTTCCCAACACAGTGATCAGGTACATGGAGAGGAAAAGCCCAAATATGAGGGGCTGCAGTGCTGGTTCCTCTGAAAATCCCAGGAGAATAAATTCTGAAATTGGGGTATCATTGTTTCGTCCCATGTGGTGTAGGTGACTAGTAGAAAAGAAAAAGTAGCATGATCATTCTTAAATCATTGAATATTACTAACATAATTGAAATGCTACAATTATACTTTGCAATAAAGTAATCAATATCTATTTTTTTGAACATATCATCCCCTTTACGACACACACCCTAACCCATGACATTCTGATTAGGAATTTCTGTCCTCCTCAGACCTTTTCCCCAAGGTGGCCATGGACTACACAGGTTTTTTTTTTGTTGTTGTTAGTTTTTTAAAAAATCTTTATTATTGAGAGTATTACAGATGTCCTCCTTTTTCAACTCCATTACCCCCTTTACCCAGTTCCTATCCCAGTTCCTATCCCACTGGAGGCCTTCACCATCTTATTGTCTGTGTCCATAGGTAATGCACATATGCATATAAGTTCTTTGGTTAATCTCTTCCCTACTCTTCCCCCTTCCCTCTGAGATTTGTCAGTCTGTTCCATATTTCTATGCCTCTGGTTCTATTTTACTCATCAGTTTATTTTGTTCATTAGACTTCTTGTTCATTTACCTTGATTTTAGTTTCAATTATTAATAGATATATTTTTATTGCCATTCTATTCTTCATATTTGCTATATTTTTCTTCTCCTTCTTTTTTTCCTCCCATCTTCTTCCTCTTCCCGCTCACCCTCCTCCTCATTATTCTTTTCCTTCCTTCTCTTTTTCTTCTTCTTTAAAATACCCTTCAACATTTCCTGTAATACTGTTTTGGTGGGAATGAACTCCTTTAACTTTTTCTTGTATGTGAAGCTCTTTATTTGACCTTCAATTCTAAATGGTGGCTTGGCTGGGTAGAGTATTCTTGGTCATAGGTCCTTGATATTCATCACTGAATATTTCTTACCACTCCCTTTTGGCCTGCATGTTTTCTGCTGAGAAATCAGCTGAGAGTCATATGGATGCTCTCTTGTAGGTAACTAACTGTTTTTCTCTTGCTGCTTTTAAGATTCTCCCCTTGTCTTTTTCTCAAATATGTATTTTTATTGATTTCAGAGAGGAAGGGAGAAGGAGATAGAGATAGGAACATTAATGATCAGAGAGGATCATTGATCGGCTGTCTTCTTCACACCCCTTACTGGGGATCAAGCCCTCACCCCAGAAATGTGTCCTTGACCCTTCAGTCCTGGGTCCATGCTCTATCCACAGAGCCAAAGTGGTTAGGGCTACAGCTTAATAATTGTTAATAACCTCACCTGATGATGAGGATTATAGTATCCAACAGCCTATGATGGTGGACAGATAATCAATATACTGTATGTAAAGAACTTGGTGTACTTCCTTCTTGTTGGTAAATGAATGGTTACCACTCTGATGGGATGAGGCTGATTATTTTCTTCCTCCTCTCAAATGTCTTCATTGCTTCCTAACATCTTGGTCTCCAATTCCACAGACATATTTCAGTTCCCTGTCATCTCTCCCATCTAACAGGCAGGCACCCCGTTAGCCAAATATTCACATTGACTCAGAGAGAACTTTAAAGCTGATCATCGAACTCTCTGATTTAAATTCCTTCTCTAGTGATACTTCACTGGAGATAGAAGCCAAAATTCTATAGCTTCAAACACAAGTGCCTGTGAACTTTCAGCCAGCTCCACCCTCACAGAGCCCTGGCCTCCCTACCACTGGTCTCCTAAACATTGAACTGAGTCCACTTCACCTGACACCACAGCTTCAGGGCTCAGAGCCTTTATGGGCTTGCTTTAATCTGCTTGGGGTCTCCCCACTGGTCTTTTGGAATTTTTCACCCCTCTCCATCCTCCAAACTCCAACTCCTCTTTTAGAGAGACTGAATCATCTCCTTCACGAACCTTTTCTTTTTCTAAGATTAGCACAGTAATAGGTCACTTTCTCACGCTATTAATCTAAGTGTTAGGGCACCCATGGTGAGATTTTTATTTAATCCCATGTCTTTGTTCCTTGCTAGACTGTGAGTACCTGAGGCATATAGCATGTTATACAAACACCTTCTTTCCCCTTTAGATTTAGTTTAGTGTGGCTGATAAACATGTATTCTATGACAGGATTCTATGAAGTTAGGTGTGGAGGATATGCTTGAGGAATGTTCTCTATGTTCTGAGATCAGGAGCCCTTTGCAGATTACAGTTGTAAGAATGAAATAGAATGGAATCAAGGAGGCACAAAAGAAAGCATTAGAGTGTGCCATACACAGTGAGGGTCCATACATAATCATTTCATGGTTCCCTTTTTTTCTCGTGTGTGTGTGTGTGTGTGTGTGTGTGTGTGTGTGTGTGTGTTTGCACAAAAATGCTGGATCATAATGTAAAAGGCATGTCTTATTTTGAGACACAGTAAAACAGATCTGGAATTCAACACAAGCAATGCAAGACCTGCTTAAAAGGCCCTTTACTACTAATGAATGAAAAGTAATAAGAGTGAAGACCCCGGCAGAGGGCCAGGTGCAGCGAGAAGAGGGAGCCAGTGTGGGTGCTGAAGTTACCTCAGACTCAAGGAACCACACACAGACTGGACCTTCATTGCACCACTGGCCTCATCACAGCGCCCTCCCAGCCTCTGATCTAATTGTGATTCCTGCACCTATTCCATGTTTATTAGGCCACTCTGGTGTTTATATGGCTCAATAGCATCTTTCCTTTGCTATTTTTGGGTTTGAGTTTTGACCTCTTTTGTGACACAACTGATGGGTGGGCACTAGTCCTACTCTGTTCCTTGTCAACTTATGAATCATCCCCAAACATTTTTTATAAAATCCTGCTTATGCCACAACAATTGATCGCCTTTCTTCACATATTTATCCCTGAGAATATGATATCATAGCACACCTATTTCATTGTACTGGGCCTTCTTTGTATAATGTGAGGTCAAATGAGCAGGGAGCTCACTGATTTTGTTTATTTATGTAGTTTTATTAATGTGTGTTTTCATATGGAAAAGAAGTTAAGGTATGGAATATTCACAATATAAAAATGGCAGGGAAAATAAACATAGTTAAATATTGTGTATTCAAATAATGGCATTAATAAAATTGAATAAAATTATAAAACTAATTTCAAAAAAAAGCAATGTGCCTCCCCCCCAAAAAAACCCCAACACATTTTAATTACATCAATATGGCGCTCCAGTTCTATATATATGTGCAGGATGTGGAAAAAAGCACACAAAAATATACTTTTAAAAGGCAGTGAATTAAGCAGTATCTACAGTTATAATTTCTGCCTATGTAAACATAAATAGATTATGCTTAGAAAATAGATAGAAAAAATCATTAATTGAATGTGGAAGAATGTGTTTGCCAAGGTGAAAAATGTAGAACTGTTTATGTTTAAAAGTAATTGGTGAAGACACAATGTGACAGACTGATAGAATTGACCACACAAAATTAATACATTTTCATCCATTCCCCTAACTCCATCTATACATATATAAACTAATTCTATGCCAAACAGCAATGTTTTTAGGAGAAAACTAATTTAGCATACTAAATGTATTAACTATATATTCGCCCACCTAGCACACAGATATGGTCGTCTCTCAGTTCTGAGCTGGCCTGGTTAGGCTCTCAGGTTACCTCAGGGAGAAATTCTGGGATGCACTCCTTGAATCTTCCCACAGCGCCTGCTGCACTCACAGACTCACCTGGATGGGCCTCTGAAAGGAAAGGCTCCTTGTAGAAGTCTGAATTGCTCCCTGGAAGGTTAATGCTGGAGACTGAAGCTCTGTTCTCAGACAAAAGAGCAGGAAGGAGTCAAGCACTAGTTCCAGAGTCAGAATTAAGACCCCAAAAGAAACAAATATGTTCTTTTCCAGCCTAACGTTGCACATGTTGCGAGTCTGCTGCGGAGAAGATATTACTCCTCCCTTTTACTGCTCATTAGATGCTGTTTGCATTGTTGCTCTCACCTCTGAGCACCCGGTTTCCCTGTGGACACACTGGTCTGAACAGAATGGAAAAATTTCCTGCCCATTCTTTGTTCCCAAGGGACCAGGTTAGAAGTTAAGTGAATCCTGTTTTTGTTACTCCTTCTCCATGACCCTCTTGAGTCTCATCTCCCAGCACCTTTCCCAACTCTGAATTACATTTTCTCTAAAGTCCAAGACTGAGGAAGGTGGCTTGACTAGGAACTTGGATTTTCAAAGTACTGACCTGTCATGGGGCACAAGCCATGATACCTCCAGAAAATTGCTATTTCTCTCTTCAACAAGGGAGAGGACAGTGTGACTTTTATGTAAAGCTTGGGCACCGCCCTCCTTGCCTTCATGACACATTTTCCAAATCAATGAGAAATTTCATACTTATATCAGAAGATAAGAGCTGCTACTTAGTCCCACATTATAAGACCTTTGTTAATTATGAGACATAATTATATAATTTAATGCTATCCAATCTGAGTTTAGTACCTTGTATGCACTGTTTGATTTAAATTTTATAAAGGTTCTCTCTCTGAAGTGATACAATTTTGACCTTCATTCTCCATTGCAGAAGTGGGGCTTGAAGAAGTTTAGTGACCAACCCAACATTATAATCAGAGTAAGGAATATGTTTTGATTAGAATCTGTCATGATGCTTTCAGTTCTCAAACTGTGCAGTGGTTCCCAAAGAGGGAATATCTGAAGGTAGAATGGTAAATACTTGCAATACCCAGCACAAATAATTATGTTATATTTAGAAGGTAAAAATTCCTAGTCTAGATGAGACCTTCTCCAACTTCACAGTGCCTATTATTGACTAAAAAATACTATTGCCTAGGTGTTTCATCACCAAGAGGATTTATTCAGGAAAAAAGATAGTATTGTAACCTCCCCATGCCTCTGTCTTTAAAAATCAATAAAAACATTTAAAAACAAGTCTGAGGTCCTTAGCTTGGAGAGGAGATCTGCGAAGGCTCCGTGGAAGAGAAGAATGAGTAAGAGCATCAAGGCAGAGAAAGATGAGGAAAATGCATGGAGATTTGAACCGAGCAGACTGGCATGGCTCGACCACCAGTGATGACCGAGTGGCGGGGAGGTGGTGACCCAGGAGAGGCATGTGGGCCTGGCCAATGGGGAACCTGAAATGGCCACTTCCACCACTCCACTGCATGAGAACACGCCAACTGGCATTCAGCGCTGACCCTCCAAGCACTGCTGTGACTTTCCATCCTTATATGAAACAAATGTGACTTACCTCCAAAAAAAAAACATAGACCACCATGCATGTAGATATGACAAGACACATGCACACTCTAGCCTGTGTGCCAAGATGGAGGGGTACTTATAGAGGGGGAAGGAAGAAGGAAGGGGCAGTTAGGACCATGGGGTTTTATAAACATAGAGTACCTCTTGTAGTGCTCTCACGATTACATACAGTGTGAGAAATTCCATTAGTGCTATCCCCTCCCATAGACCCTCATGACTGGTTATGTTTGCTTAAATTGCTGTTAGTCTTTATCAATATGAATCACCCACGATTCTAGTTCAAGTTCAAATACTGATTCAGGAGATGCTGGTGGGCCCAGGGTATCTGCATTTCTCATAAGGTCCAGGAAAATGCTGATTTTGCAGTCCTGGTCTGAGGACCACTCTTTGAGTAGCAAGTTTTGGTCCTGTTGTGGAGTAAGGAGTAGGTAGTTGTAGGCCATCTTCACCAAAAATTGTGTTTGCTTAAGAATTTGAATGAAAGATGTACAGTCATGCACTGCTTAGCAAACAGGGACATGTTCTGAGAAATGCATCCACAGGCGATGTTGTCATTGAGTGTGAATCAGAAAGTGCACTTATGCAAACCTAGATGGTATAGCCTTCTACTTCCCTAAGCTATATGGTATCCAGGGGTGGGCAAACTTTTTGACTCGAGGGCCACAATGGGTTCTTAAACTGGACCGGAGGGCCGGAACAAAAACATGGATGGAGTGTTTGTGTGAACTAATATAAATTCAAAGTAAACATCATTACATAAAAGGGTACGGTCTTTTTTTTTTTTAGTTTTATTCATTTCAAATGGGCCAGACCCAGCCCGCGGGCTGTAGTTTGCCCACGGCTGGATAGCCTGTTGTTCTGTAGGGGCAGAGAAATAATTTAACTTATACCTTTCTGGGTTCTTGGCTTACACATTCTACATAATAAAAGGGTAATGCAAATAGACAGATATCTATGGTGCACACTGACCACCAGGGGCCGGACACGCAAAACAAGAGCTGCCCCCTGGTGGTCAGTGAGCTCCTACACGGGGAGTGCTGCTCAGCCAGCAGCCTGGCTCATGGCTGGCTAGCATAGCAGCAGTTGAAGGAGCCTCTCCCGCTTCCATGGCAGAGCTAAGGATGTCCACTGCGAGACATCCCCCTGCACACCCCCAGCCAGGGCTTCCGGACTGCAAGAAGGCACAGGCTGGCCTGAGAGACCATCCGCCCCTTCCCACACCCGAGTGCATGAATCCTGTGCACTGGGCCTCCAGTCTTTGTAATAAAAGACGGATTGACAGGAGAAAAACAAACAAAGGTTTAATAACATGTATGCCTCCTATATATGTGGGAGAGAACTAGGAAAACTAAGTAACTCCTGAAAATACCACCTTAACCACCATCATTAACTGAAGACAGAAAATGGTGTTGAGGGAAGGGAGTCAGATATGGGAGGTTACCAGGGAAAACATAGTAAACAACGTAAGGTTGCTATACAAGTTCAAGTAATTATCTTTTGTGTTGATATGAGTTTCTAGAAATAAGATCACTGCCTCCCCATTCCTAGTACAGGCTCAGACAGAACACTCCTTTGTGGGCTGTGAGCTCAGACAGGATGGCAGGGGGGCCAGGAGTGTGGGGCTTGTGCAGTCCTCTAGGCTGATGCAGATTGGAGGGTAGTGCTTGCCCCAGGAAAGATGACACTGGTCTCGATGTGGCTTCTTCTGCAAATATTTGGTTGTAAGACTTCTGTTCAGCTGTTTTCAGTTGGTTATTTAGGTTGATTTTTGTATAATTTAGTTGTGATTCCAGTTCAGGGCTGGGAGGAAGAGAGAGCAACTTCCATCAGCTCTGCCACCATCTTCCTCAACAATTCTACTTTAAATCTTCGTGTCTAAATTTTTACTTTCTTTTAGTTTCATGTGAGTTGAATAATTTGTTCTTTTAACTTCTATTCTCTCCAATGTTTTCAAATTTTCTTTAAACATTCAAGGTGAAAATACTAATGAGTCTGTGTTGGACATATATGTCTATGTGTTTATTAGAAAGAAAATCATATAAGGTGTACACAGATGTATGCATACATAGACTCCATACCTGTGAAAGAGTTCTTAGACTCACCTAATATTTTATTTATTAATGAAATTGACTGAATTAGGTTTATCACCTCACATCACCACCAGAAATAAGGAAGCAGAGGATCAGGATGATTACATGTTCTCTTAATTTCTGTGAGGCTCCTTTAATTCAGAAAAGTTTGCATTTTAAATACATTCAGTTTATTTCATTCATTCACTCCAATAAGTTATTTAAAATAAAAACAATTTGTTAGAACCAATAAATGAATTCGGCAACATTGTGGGATACAAAATGAATTTACAGAAATCTGTGGTGTCTCATAACAAACTTTTGGAGAGAGAAATTAAGAAAATAATCCCATTTACAACTGCATTAAAAAGAATAAAATACTAGGAGTAAACATAACCTAGGAAGTGAAAGACCTGTACACTGAAAACTATAACATATTGCTTGATGTTATTGAAGAAGACACAAAAAAAGGCCCTAGCCAATTTGGCTCAGTGGCTAGAGTGTTGGACTGAAGATGGAAGGGGCCTGAGTCCAATTCTGGTCAAGGGCACATGCCTGGGTTGTGGGCTTGATCCCCTGTAGGGGATGTGCAGGAGGAAGCCGATTGATGATTCTCTCTCATCATTCATTGATGTTTCTATCTCCCTCCCTCTCTTGTCCTCTCTGAAATCAATAAAGAAATATGAAAACAGCCCTAGTTCATTTGATTTAGTGGATAGAGGATTGGCCTGTGGACTAAAGGGTCCCACGTTTGATTCCAGCAAGGCCACATGCCTGAGTTGTGGGCTTGATCCCTAGTAGGGGGTGTGCAGGAGGCAGCCAATTGATGATTCTCTCTCATCATTGATGTTTCTATCTCCCTCTCCCTCTCCCTTCCTCTCTGAAATCAATAAAAATATGTTTAAAAAATATGAATGAAGACATAAGAATGGAAAGTTATACTCTTCTCACTAATTGGAAAAATTAATATTGTTACACAATACCACAGGCTCAAAATGGCATCACTCATGCTAAAAGTCTAGGATGCCAAACCCAGATTTAATACTGGACCTAATGGAAGTTTCTTCATCTCCCAGAAATACAATTTTAATCAACCAGGTTGGAATCTTTTGGTCAAGCACCAGTAAGGTAATCTGTCACATGGGCCCTCTCCATCCCTGTAGAAAGAAGAAGGAATCTGCATGAGAAAACCCTCCTGTTCTCATCTCCCAAAGAAAAGATGTCAAGCCCCCTGCCAAATCCTTTCCTTTCTGTTATTAATAGCCCCCTTACACTACTCTTTTTTTCTTCTTCTTCTGTAAAATCTTCTACTTTTGTACAACCCTTCAGAAATTTCTCTTAGTTGTTAGATGGGATGCTGTCTGACTCCTGAATCACTTAATAAAGCCAATTAGATCTTCACATTTACTAGATTGAATTAAAAAAATACCCAAAGCAATCTATAGATTCAATGCGATCTCTAGTCAGTCCTTGTTGTTGGGACCTCTAACCACTGCAGGGGGTTTCCTGCCATAAACTGTTTTCTCTTTGATCATGCCAGGAAGTGGGGGCTTTGGTTTCTTTCTCTCCTGCCTCATATCCATATAGAAGCCACTGGGGCATATATACTTGATAATCAAGGTTCACAGGTATTATTGTAGGTATTCTGGACACTGATTTGAATAAGATGATAAAACTGCTGGGGTCCAACCCCAGCAGGTCCAGGGGTCCCCAAAGATGTGGATGGAGTTGGCGAAAAAGAATGACATGGAGACAGCGTTCAGTTGATCAGCAGCCTAGCCAGGATCTCCAGCCAAGTTCTGTCTCTAGGTTCTGTCCAGGTTCTCCAGCCAGGTTCTGGTTTTTGTTGTCTTGTTACATCTGTATTTATACCAGTTGATTTTAATCCTGTCAATTTCTATTGCAAAGGTTAGGGCGTTTCTTATCTCCATTCCAGGGAGTAAAGATTAGGTAGCCTAAGTGTGACTGTTTGTAGTTAAGGTGATTAACTACTCGCCTGGCACTTAGTTAAGGGGTTTTATCCCCTCCCTAACTTCAGGGAAAAATCCCTACCTGGGGAAACAACCTTTCTTGGAGAGGTGACCTTGGTTAAAACACATAGCGCTAAGGAGAGCAAACACATTAAGAACAGTATGCTATATACGCCAGTTCCCTTGAAATATATGCTGTGCAGATGTTTCTTTCCTGCAGTGACTGTGTCAAGCAGCAAGGATGGACTGGCTTCCAGCATAAAACGATGGGATTAGTTATAAATCCTAGTAGCAAGATACTAGTGTAAATACCTGACATTAAAATTTGATGTATGTGGCATGCGTTTCAAAGACATCTATCTCAAAGAATCCTATTGCCAGCTTCATGACAAGGCTATTAGAGAAGTGCTCAGGTCTCCCCTCCCAACTCAACCTATTCTCTCTCTCTCTCTCTCTCTCTCTCTCTCTCTCTCTCTCTCTCTCTCGTTTTCCTCCCTCCCCCATTCTGAGACCTTCTGATGTGTCCCTTAGGATGCTGTGTATCCTCCAGGACCTGTGGGTAATAAACCTTGTGATTTCACAGATGCCTCATGATTGTTGCAATTTTAATAAGGACCACAAGAGCCCATCCAGCCACAACGTTGACTGTGGTCTGAGGAACCAGTAGCAGGGCCCAAGGCCAGTGCCCAGGCGTTTTCAGCCTATAGCATTACCATCAATAGGCCGAGACTTATAAGGAACAATGATAAAGTCAACATTATCAGGAAGAGCAGTGAAAGTACTGGTGTATAAAGAATGAGAAACATAAAAGTTAAAATTGAGATGTCAGATTTTCCTTGAATAAAATTATATAAATAGTGTGAGTAACCAAGCAAAGTTTTTCCCAGCGTGTAATAAAAGTCATGCTATTCTATCTATAAAATAGGAACACTTCCTTACAATGATGTATGTCATTTGAGAATAAATTAATCAGAAATCCATATCATCTATGAAATAAACTGGAATTTACATTTCTGATCAAGGTTGGAAATAACTATGTGAGTTTAGAACAAAGGAGAAAGGGAAAGACTCTGTATAATAGACGTAGCCGAACGTGTAATAAAATGGTCACTTAAATTGTATAGAGAAGTTGAACTCAAACAAAAGGAAATTCCAGGAAATAAATAAAAGAAGCAAGTTGTACAAACTCAATCTGATTAAAGGATCCTAATTTCTGGTTTTCAGTCTTGAAGCCTGGAAATCAAGTGCAGGTTTTCAGACTCAGCACAGCTGTTTTTTTTTTTTTTTTTTTTTTTTTTTTTTTTTTTTATGGCTGCCATCCCAAAGAATCATTTCATGGCCCCTTTTATGTCTTTGTTCCTGAGAGTGTAGATGAAGGGGTTCAGCATGGGTGTGACCACCGTGTACAACACTGAGGCTGCTGCACTGGAGTGTGAGCTGTGGGCAGCAGCAGAGCTGAGGTACACTCCTAGGCTTGTTCCATAAAATAAGGAGACAACTGAGAGGTGAGACGCACACGTAGAAAATGCCTTATACTTCCCCTGAGCTGATGGGATTGCATGAATGGAGGACACTATTTTAGAGTAAGAGTAAATGATACCAGAGAGCGAACCGCCACCCAGTAGCACAGCTGCCAATTGCATTACCATGTTATTAAGAAAGTTGTCAGAACAGGCAAGTTTAACCATCTGATTGAGTTCACAGAAAAAGGGGGATTTTCAAGTCAGTACAGAAGGTTAGTCGCAACAACAGTAAACTTTCTAACAAGGAATGCAGGGCACTTGTCACCCAGGACACCAGAACCAGCAGTCCACAGAGCCGGGGGTTCATGATGACTGTGTAGTGCAGGGGGTGATAGATGGCCACGAAGCGATCATAAGCCATCACAGTCAAGTGCAAGTCATCCAACACTGCAAAGAGTGAGAAAAAATCAATCTGGCTGATGCAGCCTTCATAGGTTATACATTTACTCTGTGTCTGGATGTTCACTAGCATCTTTGGGATGGTGGTGGAGGTGAAACAGATGTCTACCAAGGACAGGTTAGAGAGGAAGAAGTACATGGGTGTGTGGAAGTGGGAGTCTGAGCTGACGGCCAGGATGATGAGCAGGTTTCCCAACACATTGATAAGGTACATGGAGAGGAAAAGCCCAAATATGATGGCTGCAGTTCTGGTTCCTCTGAAAATCCCAGAAGAATAAATTCTGACACTCTTGTAAGATTCCCTGGTTCCATGAGGTGGGGGTGACTTCCAAGAAAGAAGAAAAGAGCATGAGGACTTTTCATACAGTCTGGTATTACTCACAGGGATCTAATGCTAAACAGTCCATCTTTCACAGTCAAGAAATTAGTTTCAGTATTTTGGTCTGGATTTGATTCCAACTAAGACTTTCCTGTGTCATTTTAGAGTAAGAATTTCTCTCCCAATCTCATTTTCTTAAGATTTCAGGTATACTATAGTTTAATGATATATTTTTCATGCATTTCAGGAATATAAACTGAGTGCTGACCCTCTTTTCAGCAGTGTCGGCGCTGAGTAGAGGATGCTGAAGAACTAAAGTCTCTGCAACTCAATCTGGGGGAACGACTATAAAAGCAAATAATAGAAATATATAAAATAACATTACAGATGGTGAGAGAACGTACGAAGAAAATGAGATCAGGTCTAGAGGAGAACGTGACGGGGGCATTCTGCTTTTTATGGGTATTTAGGCAAGATCTTCAAACACAATGACATTTGAACATAGAACTCAAGAGAGGGAGGGAGATCAAGGCCCTAGGGAGGAGCTGGTAGGGTTTAGTGATCTGCTCAAAGTTAATATCAGAGTATGTGATGGGCCTTGAGTATAATTTTAGTCAATGGATCTCAACCAGAAATGATTTTGCCCTGAGGGTGTCTGGCAATGTCTGAGGGGATACCACTAAACAAATACAATTCACAAAAAAGCACCCCCCTCAATTATTATCCCTCCACAAATGTCAATCGTAAAAGGTGAGAACACCTAGTTTAGATCAGCACTTCTCGAATTTC
Organism: Myotis myotis; assembly: GCF_014108235.1. Classification (NCBI taxonomy): domain Eukaryota; kingdom Metazoa; phylum Chordata; class Mammalia; order Chiroptera; family Vespertilionidae; genus Myotis; species Myotis myotis. The sequence continues at coordinate 699,855 of NW_023416338.1, forward strand.
AATGTTCCCATGGAGTCCCCAGGATTCTGGCTCAAATGCAGAATTCGATGCAGCAGGTCTGGAGGGCTCAGAGACTCTGCACTTCCAACGAGCTCCCTGGTGGTGTGATGCTGCAGGTTCTGGCCTGAGGACCACTCTCAGAGTAGAAAGGCTTGTGGTTCTGTGTCAGAGTTAGCTGCAGGTAGTTTTAGGTCTTATGATCCAAGTACTGTCTTTGCATGGAATTTTAAAGGAATAGTTACACACTCATTCTAGAGGCTATGATTAAGTATTTGTATCCTTTTTATAAGGGCCCTTGAGTGACATAAAATAATACTGAAAAATGATTTGTAGCAAGTAGAATAAGAACCTCTAAAAGATGTTCACATCGTATTCCCCAATAGTTTTAAATATGTTATTTTTTTATAGCAAAGGAAAATTAGGGTAGCAGATGAAACAGGATTGTTAACTGGCTGACTTTATTTTATTTTAAAAAATGTTGTTTTAATTGATTTCAGAGAGGAAGGGAGAGGGAGAGAGAGCTAGAAACATCAATGATGAGAAAGAATCAAACAAGTTCTCAGGTGATATTATTGCTGCAGGTGCTGGTCTGTGGACCACACTTTGAGTAGAAGGGTGTGGCTGTGTTAGTGTCAGGTGTTGGTAGTTCTAGGTCTTTACAGCCAGAAATCATTTTGCATCCAATTTTGAATGCATAGTGTATTCACTCATTCTAGAAGCTGTTATAAATTCATTGTTAAATTATTTTTATAAGGTTTTATAAGTGACATAATATGATATACTTCTGAAAAATACCTTGTTAATTTTTTTACATATGAGGGCCCTTGTGTGACACCATGGAATACATCATTGAACAAATTTTCATAGTAGGCAGAGCTTCCAAATATATCCAAATCATAATTCCCAGAAACTTGTAATATGTTACTTTTCATTGCAAGATAGGATTCGAGTAGCAGATTGAATAGTTGGCTAATCAGCTGACTTTAAGGTAAGATTGGCCATAATAATGTAGGTGGGACTAATGAAATCCTCCTGGTTCTAACATTTGGAAGAGGAAGGAAGAATTGTTGGAATCAGAGGGAGACTAAAGATGCTACACAGCTGGCTTTAAAGATGGAGAAAGGGCCATGTGGCATGAGAAACTGGAGTAGGAGAGGAAACGGATTCTTCCCTGGAGACTCCAGAAGTAACACGCCCCTACAGACATCTTTAAAAAAATTACTATTTTATTTTTTATCTTTATTGTTGGAAGTATTACAGATGTCCATCAATTCCTCCATTCCCTCCCTCCCCCACCCAGTTCCCACCCCGCCCCAGTCCTCCACCACACTATTGTCTATGTCCATGGATTATGCATATATGCATATAAGCATATAAGTTCTTTGGTTATTCTCTGCCTGCCCCCTTTCCTGTGGGATCCATCAGTCTGTGCCATGTGTCCATGCCTCTAGTTCTATTGTTTTGGTTGGTTTGTTATGTTCATTAGATTCCACAAATAAGTGGGATCATGTGATGCTTGTTTTTCTCTGAATGGCTTATTTCACTTAGCATAATACTCTCCAGGACCCTTCATGGTGTCTGAAAGGGTGATAGAGCCTTCTTTTTTTAAAGCTGCATGGTATTCCACAGCTTTTTTATCCATTCATCTACTAATGGGCACATGGGCTGTTTCCAGATCTTAACTATTGTAAATAGTCCTGCTATGAACATAGGGGTGCATATATTCTTTCTGATTGGTATTTCAGGATTCTTAGGCTATATTCCTAGACATGGGACCATGAGGTCAAACAGCAGTTCGATTTTTAGTTTTTTGGGGAAATTCCATACTGTTTTCCATAGTGGCTGTACCAGTCTGCATTACCACTAGTAGTGTACTAGGATTCCCTTTTCCCCACATACTTGTCATCACTTGTTGTTTTTAGGTGTCACTGAGTTGCCAACTGACATCTACCAGGTATATTATTGGATGTGGAAAAAAAAGGAATACTAGAACACTGCAGGTTAGAATGCACATTGTTGCAGCAATTTTGGAAGATAGTATGAAATTGCCTCAAAAAAATAAAAATCAAACTGCCGTTTGACCCAGAGATCCCACTTCTGAGAATATAGCCTAAGAATCCCCAAACACCAAATCAGGAAGAATATATGCACCCCTATGTTCATATTTATTTACAATAGCTAAGGTCTGGAAACAATCCAAGTGCCCATGAGTAGATGAGTGAATGAAAAAGCTGTAGTACATTCACACAATGGAATACGAAGTAGCTGTGAAAAAGAACTATCTCTTATCCTGTGTGATAGCATGAATGGACCTGGAAATTATGATGCTAAGTGAAATAAGCCAGTCAGAGTAAGAAAAATATTATATAACCTCAGTTTATGTGGAATATGATGAACAAAATAAACTGATTAACAAAATAGGTCCAGAGACATGGATATATAGCACAGACTGACACATGGCAGAGGAGATGGAGTTGGGGGACAAGAAGGAATTAACCAAATATATGTACATTTGTATAACCCATGGACATCAACAATAATGTGGGAAAGGCTCGGGTGAGGGCACAGAGGAGAAAGGGGGACATTTGGAACACTGTGAACAATAAAAAGATATCTTCATTTAAGGCAATGATTGACTGTTTCATGGAAGATTCTAGCCTAGGAGATGACTGCCTACTATAACCTGCTTTTAGTTAGAAAGTTTTAATTTCAGGCCATCTTATGTGGATGCATTAGGTTTCTGATTTTTTAAGGCTACTATGCAGGCCCCCACCTCTGCCCTGAGCTTTTCAGTTTTAGTATGTGGTACTTTTTTTGTCTACATGACAAAAATTAGAAAAGGAGAAATATTTTGCTTAGAGCTATGGAGGAGTCACAATTGTAGACAGCACTGGAATTTTTAAGGAGAAAGGGAAATACAATTCATTAAAAAATACACTAAGGAATCACTGACCCAAATGCAAAAACAGCCCCTTATATATGGACATCAATCTTCCATACTTTGATGACTACAGCATAAAAAGCAATACTTTGGAAGATTAAAAATGGCAGCAGAATAGGAGGATGCTGCATGGACATGCTTCCAGGAACAAGCTGGAATTATAACTGAAATACAGAAAGGCTTCCTGAATAATCAATGGAAAACTCACAGAAGAGAACCCTGATACCCAAGGACAGAAGATGGAGACTGCATAGAGACTGGTAGGAGAGGTGGAGGCATGAAAGTGCTGGCTGGGCACCCACAGATGGCAACTGAATTCCTGGAGAGAGATATCAGCTGTAGGGGGAGGGGGGGAGTGTGTCACTGAGAACCCTGGGATCTAATCCTGAAGCTGGACTCCCCAGAAGAAAGCATAAAACTGAGGAGGGTACCCATATAACATCTAGCTGTGAAAAGCAGTGGGGTGTCTGCTAGGGAGCGGCAGCTGAAAGTTAGCAGAACCCAGGACTAAGGACTCAGGGGATAGAGCTCAGGAGGCAGACACCCCAAGTTTCCTGGGTGAGTCATTCCCTCACACAGTGGAGGACATCCTCCCCACATATTAGTAGACATTGCATTACCAGGGGGGAAGACAGTTGACACACCCTATTGGAAAACACCTTGCCCTGAGACCACTTAAGAGATAAGATGTAAAAATTAGCCTCAAGGCAGAAGCAACGGCCCCACCCTGTTGAAAAAACTCTCACCACACCCGAGGACAATTGCTTGGGGGGCAATTCAAGTCAGAATCCTGTTAGTCTGCAGACAGAGGTGATCTTTGGAGGCTTTGAGTCTTTGCCTGATCTAATTAGTCAAAAACAGCCTTTAACACTGTCCTGCATGAGAGATTGAGAGGTATAGAGTATCTATTTAAAACATAGTCACAAACCCAAACAGAGAACCGAAATAAGGAAACAAAGAAACAACCCCCAAATGAAAGAACTAGTGAATTCTCCAGAAGAAGAGATAAATGAAGCAGAGATAAGAAATTTATCTGAAACAGTTCAGAGTAATAATATTAAAAACGCTCAATAGTATGAAAGAAGATATAGTAACTATGAAAAAAGAACAGTCTGAGATAAAGAATGACATAACACAAATAAAGAACACATTGGAAGAAATACACAGCAGATTAAGGGAAGCTGAGGATCGAATCAGTGAGTTAGAACACAGAGTTGAAAATGTCACTCAATTAGAGAACCAAAAAGAGAAAAACAATTAAAAGATGGGAAGAAAGCTTAAGGGAGCTGTGGGACAATATGAAACCTAACAATATTAGAATAGTAGGTGTGCCAGAAGAGGCAGAAAGGGAGAAAAGAATAGAGAAGGTGTATGAAGAAATACTGGTAGCAAACTTCCCTAACCTGGTAAAGGAAAAAGTCACAAAAGTTCAGGAGACACAGAGAACCCCAAATGAGAAGAACCCAAACAGACCCACACCCAGACACATCATAATTAAAATGCCAAAAATTAAAGACAAAGAGAGAATCTTAAAGGCAGCAAGGGAAAAGAAAGCTATTACCTACAAAGAAGTTCACATAAGGCTGACACCAGATTTCTCATCAGAAACTCCACAAGCTAGAAGGGAATATCATGAAGTACTCAAGGTAATGGAAAGCAAGGATCTGAGACCAAGATTACTATATCCAGCAAGGCTATCATTCAAAACAGATGGTCAAATAAAGAGCTTCCCAGACAAAAAAAGGCTAAAGGAGTTCATCACCACCAAGCCAGCATTACAAGAAATGCTAAAGGTATTGCTGTAAGAGATTGCTGAAAAAGGAAACAGAGAGAGAAACCTAGCCATACTGAATTAAAATGGCTATAAATAAGTACCTCTCAATAATAACCCTAAATGTAAAAGGATTAAATGGTCCAATCAAAAGGTGTAGGGTAGCTGAATGGATACAAAAACATGACCCAACTATATGCTGTCTATGAGAGCCCCACCTCAAAACAAAAGACACACACAGGTTGAAGGTGAAAGGATGGAAAAAAATTTTCCATTCAAATGGAAAAAAAGAGAAAAAGCTGGAATAATAATACTCATACCCAACAAAATAGACTTTAAAAGCATCATGCTAAGTGTAATAAGTCAGTGGGAGAAAGATAAAGATCATATGATCTCACTCATTTGTGGAATATAATGAACAACATAAACTGATAAAAATAGAGCCAGAGGGGGAAAATATATATACTAGAATACAATAGAAGTAATCCTGTTATTGGCAGATTTTTAATATTTCCTACAACTTTTGTGATATCATACTATGTTAGTACAGTTTTGGCAATATGATTATACTTAAAGTCTTTTTATTCTTTACATATTAATGTTAATTGCATGTAATATTATTATATGTGAGGTCATTTTTCTTGAATAATTGGTGTTTATCGCATGTAACATTATCATATTTAAAATAGTTTTCCTTGAAATAAAAAAAGCTGAAAAAAATAAACGTTGACTCACGCATGGATCATACATATAAAGCTCTTGTTGTTGCCAATCGCAAGCATGTGTTTTGATTTGTCACTGTCGATTGTGAATTTGGTTGTTTTTGTTGACATTCTGAAGCTGAAAGAAAGTGGTGCATTGACAGGATATGTCTGAAGACCAACTATTGGCACAATGCACCTCTGAAACTGAAAGAAGTCTGTGTCTCTGCCTGACACTGGGCTCCCATTTAAATTAATTCGAAGACAGTTTTCTATGATGCCAGCATTTGGGATGACTATTAATAAATCACATGGACAAACTCTAGATAGACTAGGAATATTCCTACCTGAACCTGTTTTTGGACATGGTCAGTTATATGTTGCTTTCTCTTGAGTTCGAAGAGCATGTGACGTTAAAGTTAAAGTTGTAAATACTTCATCACAAGGGAAATTAGTCAAGCACTCTGAAAGTGTTTTTACTCTTAATGTGGTAGACAAGGAGATATTAGAATAATTTTAATCAACTTATCAGTCATTGTATTTATCAATGTTGTTTTTATATCATTTTTTTATTGTAAAAAAATCCTAGATAATAAAAGGTAATATGCAAATCGACCAAATGGCAGAACAACCAGTCTCTATGAGGTGCACTGATCACCAGGGGGCAGACGCTCAATGCAGAAGCTGCTCCCTGGTGGTCAGTGTGCTCCCACGGGGGAAGCACTGCTCAGCCAGAATCTGGGCTGACAGCTGGCAAATGCAGCGGTGGTGGTGGGAGCCTCTCCTGCCTCTGTGGCAGGGCTAAGGATGTCTGACTGCCAGCTTAGGACCACTCTCTGGGAGTAGCGGGCCTAAGCCATCAGTCAGACATCCCCCGAGGGCTTCTGGACTGCAAAAGGGCACAGGCCAGGCTGAGAGAATTGCCCCCCCCTCCCCCGCCCACTGCACAAATGTCTTGCATCGGGCGTCTAGTAAAAAATAAATAATAAAATAAAATAAAAACAAAAATGCAATACTTTGCACAGTAACAAACTTAGCGTTTAACAATTTTGCCTCTTCATATTTCAGGTCATCTCTGACATTAAACCCATATTAGATTAACTGATGAAAACTTGCCTTTCTATGTAGACTTCACTAGTAGATATACATTTGATAGTCAATTTTTGTCAGTGTTTATAGTAGGAATTGGGGACACTGAGCTGAAGAGCATCATAAAGCCAGGAGACCAGTTATAAAGCAGAGTAGCATGTTTGTAGTGTAATTGCCTGACACTGAACTTTTAATTTCCAAGGCATTCATCTGAAAGATAGCCATGTTGAATAAACAGATGGCCACCTCTGTGACACAGCTATGAGATAAGCACCCAGGCCAACTGGCCCATGAAGTTCTCCTTATGGAAAGCCCTGGAAAACATACATGACTGACCTCAGGAGCGACTCCCCTTTTCACTTTTATCACGCTAGCACCTGTTCTTAAGTTTTCCACAGCCTGTTTTTGTAAAGAGGCTTTATCAGTAGGTTGATGGTAGCCCCATGAAAGATATGTCTACATTCTAACCCTCATTACCTGTAAATGTGACCTTATTTGAAAAATGACTCTTTATAGATATAATGATCTCAAGATGAAATCATCCTGGATTATCCAGTTGGACCCTAAAACCAATGATCAGGGTCCTTATAAGAGATACAGTGGAGAGGCAGAGAGAAAAGAAGACCATGTGTCTCCCAAGATTGGGGTGATGCAGCCACAAAGCCCAGGGATGCTTGGAGTCACGAAAAGCAGGATGAGGCAAGGAGCACAGCCTCCCTTAGAGCCTCTGGGGAGTGCAGCCTCTCTGACATCCTGAGAAAAGACTTCTGGCATCAAGAACCTGATGAAGTAAATTTCTGTTGTTTTAAGCCACCCCAGTTTGGGCTCAGTTGTTACAGGATCCACAGAAAATAAATACCTACAGCCAAGCCCATCTGTGTGGCTATTGCCTACAAGTGCTTTCACACTACAATGGCAGAGTTAAGTAGCTGCAACAGAGCACTGATGGTCCAATAATAATCTTTATCTAGTTCTTTACACATATGTTTGGCAGTGACTGCTCTAAGTCACTATCAGGTACTGGTTTTATATTCAAAGTACTCTTTCCCATTGTAAAGAAATGCTCTGAATAGCCTCGCTGGCCAGAAAAAAAATATGTACCTATGTGAGTTTAAAGATGTGAATGCATTTACCCCAGATGAAAAAAAATGAAGAATGGGATCTGGGAAACTTGTACAAAGGAAACTCTATCTCTGCAGCCAAAATAATTTACTCTCCATCAAGTGCATCTTCAGACTCAATCTCTGGTTTCCAAAGTTGAGGTCAAGGGGAAGTTTCTGGGAGGTTCCTGTTTGGGATGGGTGTGGTCAGGGACATCACTAAACCTCTGGGTCAGACACTCAGTGTGACTCACAGCAGCTCAGAAGCTCATGATGTTATCCTGTCCATGTGTCCTGCATGAGCGCTTACATACCCCGGGGAGATCTTCATTCCAGGGGAGGTGGACCCATCAGTGGGAAGGGAATATGCATCTGGCCCCAAGGTGAACCCATGAAGACCAAATTGGCAGAAAAGTTGCCTTTTATTTATGGTCCCTTGGTTTCAAGGGAGCTGAATTGCTTAGAGAACTGAGCAACAGTAAAACAGTACATTTAATGAAGAGCCCTGAGAATTCAGCCTCTGGACCTCCCTCTGCAGACTCACCTGCAGCTCCTCAGCCACAGACTAAGAGCATCCTCTCTGTGCCTCTCTAAGATGTTCATCTGCTCTGGAAAACCAGCACCTGACCTGCATTTCTTGCTCTTTCCACATCAATTGTCGAAGGAAGGAAGGACCAGTAGAGCCAAATCCAGTGAGTGACGCCACTGGGGGTGCCAGAGTGAGCGCTGTGGGAAAGCATCATGGGGAGAAGTAAAGCTTTTAATAACCGTGTCTTCTGGGGGAACAGTCAGGCTGATGAAATAGTGAAAGGGATGGACTCAAGATCTCACACATTTGGTGTCCTTAGGTCTGAAGGGCTTTCTTCCCACGTATTCCATTTCAGCCCCTTCTCTCCATCTCAAAGCACAATTCCATATCCTCACTCCTCCCACAGCAGGAACGGACCCTCCGGTCTGTCTGCTCAGCTCTCAGGATTCTGCTTTATTTCAACCTTAGCATTTCCTTTTCTGTGTGAAGCATTGACAGAGTGAGCAACCTTGCAGAGCAGAAAAGCACTGACTTAGAGTCAGGAGGTGTGAGTTCTAATTCAGTCTTCTACAGCTGGTGCCTGATGGATCTGGAACTTTTCTTACATTCTTTGGGTCTTTCTCTCATCAGCAATAAGAGTGAGTATGAAGGAGATCTCAGAGATTGCTCACAGAAGAACAGGTGCCATGGGCCAAGTGCCCAGGACCAGTGAACCTGGCTGTCTGCTGGGCTCCTCACTCTTATTATTATTCCCTCACTAGCAGGAAATGGCCTTTTAAACTGTTCTTGCATTTATTGCTTTAAATTCCAGATTATTTTTACTGTGTCCCAAAATAAGACAGGCCGTTTACATTGTGATCCAGCAATTTTTGAATTTTTGCACATAAACACCTGAACAAAGGGAACCATATACCCTCACTATGTATGATGCACTCTCATATTTCCTTTTGGGCCTTCCTGACTTTTTTCTATTTCACCATTCTGGATCCTTTTTGAGTCTTTAATACCTAAAATAAGTGTCATCTCAGGGCTCTGGCACTGCCTCTTTTCCTACATAACCCTCCTTCCCCAACTAACCTCATGTCACCCCTCTGTCTTCTTTGAGGTCTCTGTTCAATTGTCACCTTGTTGGCAGGGCTTCCTGAACTCCCAGTTTAAAATAACACCCATCCACACTCTTTTATACCTACTTTTTATATCTTCACATGACACCATCTAACTTGGTATATGACATATTTGTTGTATATATTCTTTCACTATCATTATATTCTAGGAATTTTGTTTCTGAGCATCCTGTACACTTTCCCTAGAGGTGGGAAATATTAATAAATATCCCTCAAGTGCATAAAAACATTTCTCATAAAAACAGTGTAATCCACAACCACCTTGGACACAAAGTTTGAGGACGACAGGAATTTCTAATCAGATATGTCATGGGGGCTGATAGGTACAAAAAATAAATATTGTGGTTTTATTCCAAAATGTAATAGTAGCATTTCACCTATGCTTGTAATGGCCATTTGTGTAAAAACTAATCATGCTATTTTTACTTTCCAACTAGTCACTTCAACCCCATGGGACCTGGGAATGATACCCTGATTTCAGAATTTCTTCTTCTGGGATTTTCAGAGGAACCAGCACTGCAGCCCCTTATATTTGGGCTTTTCCTCTCCATGTACCTGATCACTGTGGTTGGAAACCTGCTCATCATCCTGGCTGTCAGCTCAGACTCCCACCTCCACACGCCCATGTACTTCTTCCTCTGCAACCTGTCCTTGGTAGACATCTGTTTCACCTCCACCACCGTCCCAAAGATGCTGTGGAACATCCAGACACAGAGGAAAGCCATCACCTATGTAGGATGCATCACACAGTTGTATTTTTTCATATTCTTTGCAGGACTGGATGACTTCCTTCTAGCCGTGATGGCCTATGACCGGTATGTGGCCATCTGCCACCCCCTGCACTATATGGTCATCATGAACCCCTGGCTCTGTGGACTGCTGGTTCTGGTGTCCTGGATCATGGGTGCCCTGAATTCCTTGTTACAAAGTTTAATAGTGTTGCGATTGTCCTTCTGTATGGACTTGGAAATTCCCCACTTTTTTTGTGAACTCAAAGAAGTGGTCCAACTTGCCTGTTCTGACACCTTTCTTAACAACATTCTGATGTATTTTATAACTGTGCTACTGGCTGGTGGTCCCCTCACTGGGATCCTTTACTCTCACTCTAAGATAGTGTCCTCCATACGTGCAATCCCATCAGCTCAGGGGAAGTATAAGGCATTTTCTACGTGCGCCTCTCACCTCTCAGTTGTCTCCTTATTTTATGGTACAATCCTAGGAGTGTATCTCAGCTCTGCTGCTACCCACAGCTCACACTCAAGTATAGCAGCCTCAGTGATGTACACTGTGGTCACACCCATGCTGAACCCCTTCATCTACAGTCTCAGGAACAGGGACATAAAAAGGGGCCTGAAGAAATTCTTAGGGATGGCAGGTACAAAGGGGACAATCAATCTGGGGTAAAAAGTGCCCTTGATTTTCGGGCTACAGAACTGAAAACCAGATATTATGATTCTTTTATCACTTTGTGTTTTTTAGACTTGCTCCTTTTTTTTTTAAACATATTTTTATTGATTTCAGAGAGGAAGGGAGAGGGCGAGAGAGAAAGATGAATGAGGAGAGAATAGTATTGATCGGCTGCCTCCTGGGTATCCCTTCCTGGTGATCAAACTCACTACCCGGGCATATGCCCAGACGGGAAATCCAATGGCGCTCTCCTGGTTTATAGGTCGACACTCAATGTCTGAGAACACAGGCCGGGCCAGACTTGTTCCTTTTATACTGTCGTTCAATTTTCTTTGTTTATGTTAACTTCAATATTCCATCTAAGTAATCATTTTATTAAGCTTTCTGCTTTGTCTGTTATATAGACAGTTTTTCCCTTTGTCCTTTTTTATCCTTCACAAAGTTTTTTCCAACCTTGGTCAGAAATATGAGAAGTTTTCATTTACTTCACTAGAAACATTGATTTCTTAAGAATAATTTCTTCTCAAATGACATATATCATTGTAAATAATTTGTTCTTGTTTTGTAAGTAGAATAGTAATAAGTAGTATTACTCATGTAGATAAACTGCACTTGGCTACATAATCCATTATATAATTTCATTTCATAAAATCTGAAATCTCAGTTTCACCATGTGTCCCTCATTCCCTGTACAATGGTACCTTAACTGTTCTTCCTGATATTATAGATTTTATCATTCTTCCCTATAAGTCTCTGTCTATTGATAGTGATGCAATAGGATAGGGATGCCTGGGCACTGGCCTGGTTCCTACTTCTTGTTCCTCAGACCAGAGACAATGTCCTGGGTGGATGGACTCTTGTGGTCCTTCTTATAATTACAACAACCATCATGGAACTGTGGAAATGTAGGGTTTATTACTCACAGTCCTGTATGCCCAAAAGCCACACAGGAAGCTGTGTGTATGCATGTGTGTGTGAAAGAGAGTGAAATGGACTTGGTCTGAAGGATTCTGCCTGTATTGGGGACCAAGGGAAGGAAGGCTATGGTATTGTGGGTTTGCTTTTTAAAAATGTATCTTTATTATTGAAAGTATTACAGATGTCCCCCCCCCCCATTGACCCCACTCCTCTCTCCCATCCCCTCCTCAGGCCTTCACCCCACTATTATCTGTGTCCATGAGTTATTCATATATGCACATAAGTTCTTTGGTTAATTTCTTCCCTCCTCCCCTTCCCTCTGAAGATCCACAGTCTGTTGCATGCTTCCATGTCTCTGGATCTATTTTGTTTGTCACTTTATTTTGTTCATGGATTTCACATATAACTGAGATCATGTGATACTTGTCTTTCTCTTAGTGACTTATTTCACTTAGCATAATACTTCCCAGGCCCCTCCATGCTATTTCAAAGGATAAGCGGTCATTCTTTCCCACAACTGCATAGTATTCTATTGTGTAAATGTACCACCATTTTTTATCCATTCTTCAATGGATGGGCACCTGGGCTGTCTCCAAATCTTAGCTATTGTAAATAATGCTGCTATGAACATAGAGGTACATATATTCTTTCTGATTAGTGTTTCAGACTTCTTAGGTTATATTCTTAGAAGTGGAATCACTGGGTTAAATGGCAGTTCCATTTTTTAATTTTTTTTGAGGAAACTCCACACTGTTTTCCATAGTGGCTGTACCAGTCTGCATTCCCACCAGCAGGGTACTAGGGTTCCCTTTTCTGCACATCCTTACCAGCACTTTTTATTAGTTGATTTATTGATAGTAGCCATTATGGCAGGTGTGATGAGGCACTTCATTGTGTTTTAATTTGCATCTCTCTGATGATAAGTGATGTTGATGATTTATTCATATGACTGTTGGCCATTTGTGTGTCCATCTTTGAAGAAGTGTCTATTTAGGTCTTCTGCCCATTTTCTGATTGGGCTGTTTGTCTTCTTTTGTTGAGTTGTATGAGTACTTTATATATTTTGGGTTTGCTTTTTATTTGAAGCCTAAGAGCAGGAATTGAGGCAGAGGAAGGAAAAGCAGGGTCACTCATGTGGTCAGTTGTATAGGTTACTCAGGGTTTTCAAAAGGGGAATTTTATAACATGTTAATTCTTGTGTCAATATCACAGAAATTCTGTGTCTCTCCCTGTGTGTAATTCCAAATGACCTTTGCTCCCTATATGTATCCATTATCTAATGTGAACTTTCTCCCTTTGCTTGTTTTGAAAATGCTTCTAATTAAGAATAAAATTGTATATATTAATTGTTCCAAAATGAAACAATGAAATCTATAATAATAAAATCATAATATGGTAATTAAACCAGACATCTGAACGTCTTTCTGGACATCATTCTGGACATCCTTCTGGACGAAGCCGTGGTGGAGGGGGCCAAGGCAGTGGCAGTTAGGGGCAATCAGGCAAGCAGACAGAGTGGTTATGGGCGATCAGGCAGACAGAGTGGTTAGGGTGATCGGGCAGGCAGGTAGATGAGCGGTTAGGAGACCGTGGTCCCGGATTGTGAGAGGGTCCAAACCAGGCTGAGGGGCCTCCTCTCCGCCCCCAACCCCTGCTGCTGTGCACAAATTTCGTGCACCAGGCCTCTAGTTTAAAATTAAACAGGAAGTTCATGGGTGAAGGAAACATGAGTGCTTATGCAGTAGTTTTGTCATGCACCTAGCAAAATAGTTATTTGTGATGGATGTATTTGAAATAAAGCTTATTCAAACACACTACTGTATTTTATACCTAATTTCCAGGTTTCAATGATGTAATTAGCTGAGCATCCAGAAAAGCTACCATAGTTAATGGTCAAACTTGTTTATCAAATATCTACCTGCCAGAGGAATCTACTTGGAAATATACATGAGAGGTTCAGAGACAGCAAGAGACAGTGAGGGACCTGAGGCTTGGAGGCCCACCTGCCTCCTCCCCCTCCCAAGTGCATGAATCTGTGCACTGGGCCTCTAGTCTTTGTAATAAAAGACAGATTGACAGGAGAAAAACAAACAAAGGTTTAATAACATGTATGCCTCCTATATATGTGGGAGCAAACTAGGAAAACTAAGTAACTCCTGAAAATACCACCTTCACCACCATCATTAACTGAAGACAGAAAAAGGTATACTCTGCTTACTAATTGGAAAAATTAATATTGTTATGCCATACCACAGGCTCAAAATGGCATCACTCATGCTAAAAGTCCAGGATGCCAAACCCAGATTTAATACTGGACCTAATGAAAGTTTCTACATCTTCCAGAAATACAATTTTAAATATATATTTTATTGATTTTTTCCAGAGAGGAAGGGAGAGGGATAGAGAGGTAGAAACATTGATAAGAGAGAAACATTGATCAGCTGCCTCCTGAACACCCCCTACTGGGGATGTGCCCGCAACCAAGGTACATGCCCTTGTCCAGAATTGAACCAGTCCGCAGGCCTATGCTCTATCCACTGAGCCAAACTGGTTAGGGCCAGAAATACAATTTTAATCATCCAGGTTGGTATCTTTTGGTCAAGCACCAGTAAGGTAATCAGTCACATGGGCCCTCTCCATCCCTGTAGAAAGAAGAAGGAATCTCCATGATAAAACCCCCTTTTTCTCATCTCCCAAACAAAAGATGTCAAGCCCCCCCCCAATTCTTTCTTTTCCATTATTAATAGCTGCCTTATGCTACTCTTTTTTTTTTTTTTCTGCAAAAACCTTCTACTTTTGTACAACCTTTCAGAAATTTCTCTTACTTGTTAGATGGGATTCTGTCTGATTCACGAATCACTTAATAAAGCCAATTAGATCTTCACATTTACTAGATTGAATTAAAAAAATACCCAAAGCAATCTATAGATTCAATGCGATCTCTAGTCAGTCCTTGTTGTTGGGACCTCTAACCACTGCAGGGGGTTTCCTGCCATAAACTGTTTTCTCTTTGATCATGCCAGGAAGTGGGGGCTTTGGTTTCTTTCTCTCCTGCCTCTTATCCATATAGAAGCCACTGGGACATACATACTTGATAATCAAGGTTCCCAGGTATTATTGTAGGTATTCTGGACACAGAATTGAATAAGATAATAAAACTAGGAGATTAGTTATAAATCCTAGTAGCAAGATACTAGTGTAAATACCTGACATTAAACTTTTGATGTATGTGGCCTGTGTTTCAAAGACATCTATCTCAAATAATCTTATTGCCAGCTTTATGACATGGCTACTAGAGAAGTGGTCACTTCTCCCCTCCCAACACAACCTATTCTCCTCTCTCTCTCTCTCTCTCTCTCTCTCTCTCTCTCTCTCTCTCTCTCTCTCGTTTTCCTCCCTTCCCCATTCTGAGACCTTCTGATGTGGCCCTTAGGATGCTGTGTATCCTCCAGGACTTATGGGTAATAAACCTTGTGATTTCATAGATGCCTCATGATTGTTGCAATTTTAATAAGGACCACAAGAGCCCATCCAGCCACAACATTGACTGTGGTCTGAGGAACCAGTAGCAGGGCCCAAGGCCAGTGCCCAGGCATTTTCAGCCTATAGCATTACCATCAACAGGCCGAGACTTATAAGGAACAATGATAGAATCAACATTATCAGGAAGAGCATTAGAGTGCTGATGTATAAAGAATGAGAAACATAAAAGTTAAAATTGAGGTGTCAGATTTTCCTGGAATGAAGTTATATAAATAGTGTGAGTAACCAAGCAAAGTTTTCCCAGTGAGTAATAAAAGTTATGCTATTCTATCTATAATATAGGAACATTTCCTTATAATGATGTATGTCATTTGAGAATAGATTAATCTTCAAAAATCCATATTGTCTATGAAATAAACTGGATTTTGCATTCTGATCAAGGTTGGAAAAAACGTGAGTTTAGAAGAAATGAGAAAGGGAAAGACTTTCTGTATAATAGACGTGGCAGAAAGTGTACTAAAATGGTTACTTAAATTGTGTAGAGAAGTTGAACTCAAACAAAAGGAAATTCCAGGAAATAAATAAAAGAAGCAAGTTGTACAAACACAATCTGATTAAAGGTTCTTAATTTCTGGTTTTCATTCTTGAAGCAATGAAATCAAGTGCAGTTTTTCAGACTGAGCACAGCTGTTTTTTTATGGTTGCCATCCCAAAGAATCGTTTCAGGGCCCCTTTTATGTCTTTGTTCCTGAGACTGTAGATGAAGGGGTTCAGCATGGGTGTGACCACCGTGTACAACACTGAGGCTGCTGCACTTGAGTGTGAGCTGTGGGTAGCAGCAGAGCCTAGGTACACTCTTAGGCTTGTTCCATAAAATAAGGAGACAACTGAGAGGTGAGACGCACAGGTAGAAAATGCCTTATACTTCCCCTGAGCTGATGGGATTGCACGTATGGAGGACACTATTTTAGAGTAAGAGTAAATGATACCAGCGAGGGGACCAGCACCCAGTAGCACAGTTATAAAATACATCACCATGTTATAAAGAAAGGTGTAGGAACAGGTAAGTTGGACCACCCGTTTAAGTTCACTGAAAAAGTGAGGGATTTCCACGTCTGCAGGGAAGGACAGTCTCGCTATCATTAAGCTGTATATCAAGGAATCCAAAACACTGACGATCCAGGACACTGAAACTAGCAGTCCACAGAGACAGGGGTTCATGATGACTGTGTAGTGCAGTGGGTGGCAGATGGCCACATACCTGTCATAGGACATCACAGTTAGAAGGAAGCTGTCCCAGGCTTTTAAAGAGTGTGAGAAAATACATCTGTGTGATGCAGCCTTCATAGGTGATGGCTTTTCTGTGTGTCTGGATGTTCACCAGCATCTTTGGGACGGTGGTGGAGGTGACACAGATGTCTACCAAGGACAGATTGGAGAGGAAGAAGTACATGGGTGTGTTGAGGTGGGAGTCTGTACTGATGGCCAGGATGATGAGCAGGTTTGCCAACACAGTGATCAGGTACATGGAGAGGAAAATCCCAAATATAAGGGGCTGCAGTTCTGGTTCCTCTGAAAGTCCCAGAAGAAGAAATTCTGAAATTTGTGTATCATTGCCTTGTACCATGTGGTAGTGGTCAAAACTAGGAAGAAAAATAATATGATTAATTTTACATATATGGGTATTAACATAGTGAAATGCTAGAATTTATGTTTTTCATTCAAGCAATTGTATACTTATATTGATTATATAGCCTTTAAGGGTCTGCTGTGACACCTGTGATTAGGAATTTTTGACCTATAGTAAGCTTTCCCCAAAGAGGTCATGTAATATACAGTGTTAATGGAAAATTCTTTTATGCATTTGAGGTATTTATGTTGTTTACTGACTGTCTCCTAGGGTACGAGTATAGAATGCTGAGAAATAAAGTGTTCTACAATCCAATGATGGAGAAAGAATATACATTACCAAGGAGAAAAAACACTGCTCTGTCAGAAAGTGACAGATGCTATGAAAAAGAAAAGCAGGCATATAATAGAGTGACTGGAGGTGTTGTATTTTACTGAGAGTTCAGAAAGATCTGCAAACAAAGTGATATTTCAACAGAGTCCTAGAGGAAGACAGAGTGGGAGTCGTGAAGTTATCTGGGGGAATTGTGTGCCCTGCTGTGGGAAGAGTCAGTGCAAAGACCCAGAGGGTGGCATGTGTTTCAGATAGTCAAGCCGGCAACCCAGGCATGTGCCTTGACCAGGGATCCATTCATGACCTCCTGGTTCATGGGTTATTGGTTAAGCATTGAGCAGTCGGCCGGACAATACCTACTTGTTTTTTTAATCTAGACTGATCAAATGACTTCTTAGTTGCAATAGCCTTCTAATGCATTTTAGGTAGCCAATTTTATCATCTGTAAATGTGATTAGTTTACTTTTACCCAAGACATGAACCTACTATTGCTTTTACTCTTTGGTTGCATTGGTTTGAAATTTCAGAACAGTGATGACATACATGACAATAGCAGGCATATTTGTCCTCTGTATGACCTTCAAGAAGATTCCTCAAATATTTTCTTGTCAGGTCTGATATTAGCAGATGATCAAGGAAACTATTTTATGATAGTTAGGCATTACCTTATGTACAGTTTCTTAGAAGTGCTTTTATACAGTATCATTTGCATATCATGAGTTGATTCCTGTATATTTAGATGATTTTTCCTATTAGTTTATTCTAAGATAATAGACTTAATAAATTCTCAGTGTTAGAGGCTCATGGCTTTCATGGTGGACTGCTTCTGCTCATAATTTAAATCAGGTAGTCTGCACTCCATACACTATTCTTTAGATTCGAAGGGTGCCGTAGAAAGAGAATTGCTTGCCAGGTTACTGGAACCATCAGCAGAAACCAAGGACAGCTCATGAATGGGCCTCCATTCAGCTAAGTTCTCCTAGAGCAGTAATGGTGAACCTTTTGAGCTCGGCGTGCCAGCATATTGAAAAACCCTAACTCAACTCTGGTGCTGTGTCACCTATAGAAATTTTTTGATATTTGCAACCATAGTAAAATAACGACTTATATTTTTGATATTGATTTTATATATTTAAATGCCATTTAACAAAGAAAAACCAACAAAATAATGAGTTCGCTTGTCACCTCTGACACGGTGTCATAGGTTCGCCATCACTGTCCTAGAGCTGTTTTGAGGTACTTCAGGTTGACTTTAATGGACACTGGCATATGGAGAGTTATATTGGGAAGAAAGTCAGGATGGTGAATGAGTCTGAGAGTACATCAGCCAGGGTCTTGGGACACTGAGCAGAGCCTGTGTGCTATAGATTTCCTGGACCTTCCCACTAGCAGAAAAGAGGCCAGATTTAACTCTTCTTTTAATTTTACAATTTTGTATCTGATCTACTTACTGCCCATGTCTGAATCTACACACTTAAATCAGGGGTCAGCAAAGGACTCCCCAAAGAGCAAATCCCACCCACAGCCTGTTTTTGTAAAGAGGCTTTATCAGTAGGGTGATGGTAGCCCCGTGAAAGATATAGCTACATTCTTACCCCCAGGACCTGTAAATGTGACCTTATTTGAAAAATGGCTCTTTATAGATATAATTAAGGATCTCAAGATGAAATCGTCCTGGATTATCCAGTTGGACCCTTTGGACCAGGGTCCTTATAAGATATACAGTGGAGAGGCACAGAGAAAAGAAGACCATATGTCTCCCAGGATAGGAGTGATGCAGCCACAAAGCCCAGGGATGCTTGGAGTCAGGTAACGGAGGAGGTGGCAAGGAGCGCAGCCTCCCTTAGAGCCCTACAGGGAGTGCAGCCTTTCTGAAGTCCCAAGAAAAGTCTTTTTGGCATGAAGAACTTGATGAGGAGATCCAAGATGGCTGCTGACAGGAGGGCAGGCTGCAAGATAGTATGTGAGTGAGAGAACAAAAGGAGAGTGCGTGGATGTGCAGAGAGTGTATGTATTTGTGAGTGAGGGATAGCTATATTCCAAGGAATTGTTGGGGACTGCTGGACCAGGCTCCCCTGGCTGGGCAGCCTCTACTGCTGCTGAAATCTCTACTGGAGGGGCCGGCTCTGCCACAGAGACTGCACATCTTGAAGGGGAGAGAGGCAGTGATCTGAAGCCCAGCCTTAACTTCAATCGGGGAGACCCTCGGATTCCTGCAGGGTCCCTACAACCACAACCCCCAGGGTCCAGCTACCTCAGCTGGGAGCCCAGGAACACCAAGACTCCAGCATTTCCGACTGCGGGTGCCCAGAAAGTCTGTCCAGGAGGAGACAAAGTGGCGTGAGTACCTGGACGCGCTCTGTGACTCTCACAGAGCAGAGAGAAGGAACAGCTGAATTGATTAATATCCACCCTGAACTGACAAATTAAACACAGCTGGTGAGAAATCCATGGACGGTGAGGAAATCTGTGGCCGGAAAGGTCAGCTATTGCCTAGGCCTAGGAAGAGGTGAGATCTGGGGTCCAGGCTGGAGGGAGAAATGTGCGAAATGTGTGCGAATCGGGTGCAGCAGGAACTAGAGTCTCAAAGGAAGCTTGCGCCCCACAAAAAATGTGCTGTTGGGGTCAGTGTAGCCCTCGAATGTGGAAGGGGGTCCACAGGGCTGCGGGAAGAAGGAGATTATAGAAATTAACCCATGGCAGGGCTGGGCACAGGAGCGCAGCCTGGAGCTCTACCAGTGTGCTGGCTGCGTTGTGCCAGGGGAAAAAGACGGGAGTCTGCGCGGATCCTGTGGCTTTTCTTTTCTTTTTAAATCCTTGCTTCTGATTAGTAAGCCCAGTACATAGGATCTTCCAATTAAAAAACACCCGAGGAGACTGCCGAGTAAAGCTGTTTTTGTGGAACCTGGAGAACAGAGTGCGGAGAAACAAACAGAAAATCAGCTCTAGGGCAGTCCATCCCTCTAACCAGCAATAAGCGCAGCAGGGAAAGCCATCTAAACACTGGGTAGGGGAGGGGCCTTTTAGCCTCGGATATCAATACGAAACACTGCCACCCAGGGGCTGTATCAGAGATTGACTCTTGTGAAAACAGCTAAAGGCAGGCTGAGAGTCAAGGAGCTCCTGACTGCTTGAAAAGGTATTATGGCTTATCATGCAGGGGAGCTGTGGAGTGCAGGGGACTTCAATACTGGGCTGTCTACCTGACAGGAAGCAGACCTGTCAAACAGAACAGTGGAGGAAGTGAATGACCTCCACTACTTCACATTTTTATTTTTTATCTTTTACTTGAGAAACTAAATGTTTTTTTCTCACCTGGTTTCACCTTTTTTAAATTATATTTTAGTTTTTAATTACTATTATTACTACTATTATTTTACCTTTTCTTAAGGTTTAATTTTATTTTTCTTGATTTTATTTTATTTTGGGATTAGTGTTCTGCATTCTATTTTTATTTTTCCTGTAGCATTATTTTATTCTATCTCAATTTTTCCTTATGCCAACAATCTCTTTCTCACTTTCCCCTTTGCCCTGTTTCTCTTACCCTGTTCCTGCTTTAGTTTTTCTCTATCTTTTCTTTTTACTCCCTGTTAAAAGTTGATCTTACTCATATACCTAATATCTCCTCCCCTGTTCCAAGTCCATACACACTTCTTTCTTCCATTTCTTCACTACCCACGTTTTCTTTTACTTCCCTTTTTTTGTTTTGTTTTCATTATGTGCTTTTTCTTTCTTTCTTTCTGTCGTGTTAATGTTTGATTGTTGATGAGTTTGGTTTTTATTGCTTGTATTTTGTTGTTGTTTGTTTATTTTTGTTGTTGTTTTTGCTTCTGTTATTCCTTTCCTTGCTTGTTCTCTTCTTCCACTAATAGCTTAACCAATTCCAATCACAAACTCAGGCCTAGCTACTCTCTATTCTCCTTTCCAATAGTAAATGAACACATAGATAGATAGATTAAAGAAGGAGAAGTTTTTTATTTGACAAAGAGAGAATCTTAAAAGCAGCAAGAGAAAGAAAGTCAGTTACATACATGGGAATACCCATACGACTGTCAGCTGATTTCTCAACAGAAACTTTGCAGGCAAGGAGGGAGTGGCAAGAAATATTCATATATTTGTTTTTTCTTTTATGTTTTTTTTTTTAATCTTTATTGTTCAGATTATTACATTTGTTCCTCTTTTTTTTCCCCCCATAACTCCCCTCCTCCCAGTTCCCGCCCCACCCTCCGCCCTCACTCCCCACCCACTGTCCTCATCCATAGGTGCACGATTTTTGTCCAGACTCTTCCTGCATCTCCCACACCTCTTTCCCCCCCAAGAATAGTCAGTCCATTCCCTTTCTATGTCCCTGATTCTATTATAATCAACAGTTCATTCTGGGGAGCAACTAAGATGGCGGCATAGGTAAACACCGGGAAATTATTGCCTCACACAACAATTGAAAATTACCGCAAAGGACCGAGCAAACATCATCCAGAACAACAGAAAGGCTGGCTGAGTGTAAATTCTACAACTAGAAGGAAAGAAAAGCACGCTGAGAGCCAGAGGCGCTGCGGAGGTGAAGTGCAGAGGTACGGCGGCGCGCGCGCGCGAGGAAAGGGGGTGGCGCCTGAGGACGCGGCTGTCTTTTTGAATCACAAACTCCCAAAGGCTCTGAACTCCGGTTCCGGGAAGTCTCTGGGGACCCAGGTCTCATACGGGGAGAAGCTGGTCTGTCCGGCAGCGAGCGAACGTGAGGGCAGCTTTCCCTCAGAGGTGCTTGCAGCCGTTACCGGAACACTGAGACGTGCGACTCCGGGCGGAGAATCGGCCATGGCCGCTTTCTCCGCCCTCTGACTCCCTGAGACCCCGCCCCACCCAGGCTGCGGCAGAGGCTTTTGCATGTGAATGTACCTAACTGCAGCCCAGCCAGGCAGACCCTGAACTTCCAAGAGAAGGCCCAAGGCCCCGCAGCGGCTTGGATTGCTTCACAGCTGAGCCTCTTCGTGGCTCCTGCTGTGTGGCCTCAGGCAGAGGCTGAATTAGCACCTCCTTAGATCCAGGAGCCACTGTACCCAGTGGTCAGAGGGGGTTCATCCAGACTGCACCTCCTCAGATCCATAAGGGACGCACTCAGGGAGCAGACTCAGTGAGCACCAAAGCCCCACTGAAGCAAGTCTTGCCCCAGAAGGGTGTCTTCAGCACAGAAGTTCTCCCACTTTAGACACAGCTGATTCTCACAGCCAATTGGCCTGGAGGTCAATTCCTCCCAGTGATTCTACAACAACCAAGGCACCAAGAGTGCACCAAGAGTGTCCACCCCAGGTAACTGGGGAGGCTGAGCTACTGGGCCCTACAGGACACCTGGCGCACAGGGCCACTCTATCAACACAGGGAAGCTGCCAAAATGCGGAGACAAAGAAACAGGTCACAAATGGCAGAAATGGAGGAAAGCAAACGATTGGATATAGAGTTTAAGGCCACGGTTATAAGGTTTTTCAAGAATTTTATGGAAACCGCCGATAAATTTAATGAATCCCTCAATAAGTATAGGGAGACCATGGAGGACATGAAAAAGGACCAACTAGAAATTAAGCATACACTGACTGAAATAAAGAATAATTTACAGAGATCCAGCAGCAGAAAAGAGGATCCCAAGAATCAAGTCAAAGATTTGAAGTACAAAGAAACAAAAAATACCCAACCGAAAAAGAAAAAAGAAAAGAGATTCCAAAAATATGAAGATAGTGTAAGGAACCTCTGGGACAACTTCAAGCGTACCAACATCAGAATTATAGGGGTACCAGAAGGAGAGAGAGGGCAAGATATTGAAAACCTTTTTGAAGAAATAATGACAGAAAACTTCCCCCACCTGGTGAAAGAAATGGACTTACAAGTCCAGGAAGCGCAGAGAACCCCAAACAAAAGGAATCCAAGGAGGACCACACCAAGACACATCATAATTAAAATGCCAAGAGCAAAAGATAAAGAGAGAATCTTAAAAGCAGCAAGAGAAAGAAACTCAGTTACCTACAAGGGAATACCCATACGACTGTCAGCTGATTTCTCAACAGAAACCATGCAGGCCAGAAGAGACTGGCAAGAAATATTCAAAGTGATGAATGCCAAGAACCTGCAACCAAGATTACTTTATCCAGCAAAGCTATCATTCAGAATAGAAGGTCAGATAAAGAGCTTCACGGATAAGAAAAAGCTAAAGGAGTTCATTACCACCAAACCAGCATTATATGAAATGCTGAAAGGTATTCTTTAAGAAGAGGAAGAAGAAAAAGGAACTCTTACCATTTGCCACAGCATGGATGGAACTTGAGAGCGGATAAATACCACAGGATCTCACTCATTTGTGGAATATAATGAACAACATAAGCTGATGAACAAGGACTGATCCAGAGACGGAGAGGCATTGATTGGACTGTCGGGACTTGGAGGGAAGGTAGGGGAGGGTGGGGGTAAGGGGGAAAGATCAACCAAAGGACCTATATGTAAGCATATAGGCCTAACCAATGGACATGGACAACGGGGGGGTGAGGGCATGAGCGGGGGTGGGGGGGGTGGGGGGTAGAGGGTAACGTGGGGACAAGGACACATATGTAATATCTTAATCAATAAAAAATATATTAAAAAAAAAACAAAAAAACAAAAAAAAACAGTTCATTCTGTTCATCAGATTATTTATTCACTTGATTCTTAGATTCACTTGTTGATAGATGCATATTTGTTGTTCATAATTTGTATCTTTACCTTTTTCTTCCTCTTCCTCTTCTTAAAGGATACCTTTCAGCATTTCATATAATCCTGGTTTGGTGGTGATGAACTCCTTTAGCTTTTCCTTATCTGTGAAGCTCTTTATCTGACCTTCAATTCTGAATGATGGCTTTGCTGGATAAAGTAATCTTGGTTGTAGGTTCTTGGCATTCATCACTTTGAATATTTCTTGCCACTCCCTTCTGGCCTGCAAAGTTTCTGTTGAGAAATCAGCTGACAGTCGTATGGGTATTCCCTTGTAGGTAACTGAGTTTCTTTCTCTTGCTGTTTTTAAGATTCTCTCTTTATCTTTTGCTCTTGGCATTTTAATTATGATGTGTCTTGGTGTGACCCTCTTTGGATTCCTTTTGTTTGGGGTTCTCCGTGCTTCTTGGACCTGTAAGTCCTATTTCTTTCACCAGGTGGGGGAAGTTTTCTGTCATTATTTCTTCAAATAGGTTTTCAATATCTTGCTCTCTCTCATCTTCTGGCACCCCTATAATTCTGATGTTGGTACGCTTGAAGCTGTCCCAGAGGCTCCTTACACTATCCTCGCATTTTTGGATTCTTTTTTCATTTTGCTTTTCCGGTTGGGTGTTTTTTGCTTCCTCGCATTTCAAATCATTGACTTGATTCTTGCGCTCCTCTGGTCTGCTGTCGGGAGTCTGTATAATATTCGTTATTTCAGTCCGTGTATGCTTAATTTCTAGTTGGTTCTTTATCACAACATCGAGGGTCTCATTAGATTTCTTAAGGATCTCACTACATTTATCGGCGGCTTCTAGACAGTTCTTGAGAGACCTTAAAATTGTGGTTCTGAACTCTATATCCTCCATGGACAGTTTTTGTCCTGTTTCTTTGTCTCGGCATTTTTTATGCTTTCTTGGTGCACCCCCTAGTGGTCTTTGTGTGCAGTCTTGTTGTAGTTAAGCCTTGATTGTTGTCGGCAATAGTGGGGGTGATTTGACCTCCAGGCTGACTGGCTATGAGAGTCCGCTGTGTCTGCAGTGGGAGAGCTTCTGTGCTGGATCTCTAGGGCGGTGCTAATCTAGCATTTGCCTGAGGCTATCCGGCAAATGGCTCTGTGCAGGGCTTGGGCGGGGCGGGTCCCTGGGGATCTACAGGGTGGGCCGGAGTGAGCAGTTACGGCCGCTCTCAGTTCCGTCCCTAGGGGCTCTGCCTCACAGAGTCCCAGCAACTGCTGCAAACCTTGGAGAGGAAGCTGCCTTCGATTCCCGACCGAAGCCAGACAGTCCCGCTTCTCCCGTTTGAGTCTGGGTCCCTAGAGACTCACCCGGATCTGGAGCTCAGAGTCTGAAACTCCCTCCTGATTGAAAACAACAACCGCGCTCTCTGCCGCCAGCCCGCTCCGTGCGCACTCCGCACCTCAGTATTTCACTTCAGCACTGCGCCTCCTCTGAGTCTGGGTATGATATTCTCTTTCCTCCTAGTTGTAGAATTTCCACTCAGCCAGCCTTCCTGTGGTTCTGGATGATGTCCGTTCCGTCTTTAGTTGTTTTTTGAAGTGGTTTTTCGAGGCAGCAATCTCCGGCGTTAACCTATGCCACCATTTTGGTTATAAACCGATATTTCTGATAAGCGTTTAATCTCCAAAATTTACAGAGAACTCATACAACTTAACAAAAGGAAGATAAGTGATCCGATCAAAAATGGTCAAAGGATCTAAATAGACACGTTTTGAAAGAGGACATACAGAAGGCCCTGAGACATATGAAAACATGTTCAAAGTCACTAATCATCTAGAGATGCAAATCAAAACAACAATGAGCTATCCGCTCACACCTGTAAGAATGGCTATCATCAACAAATCAGCAAACAACAAGTGCTGGTGAGGATGTGGAGAAATTGGAACCCTCCTGCACTGATGGTAGGAATGCAGACTGGTGCAGCCACTGTGGAAAAATGTATGGCCGTTCCTGAAAAAGTTAAAAATTAAACTCGCATTTGATCTAGTAATCCCACTTCTAGGAATATATCCCAAGAAAACAGAAACACCAATCAGAAAGGATATATGCACCCCTATGTGCTTTTCAGCACAATTTACAATAACTAAGATTTGGAAACAGCCTAAGTGTCCACCAGCAGATGAGTGGATTAAAAAACTGGTACATCTACACAATGGAATACTACACCACTATAAAAAAGAAGGAACTTTTACCATTTGCAACAGCATGGATGGAACTGGAGAGCATTATGCTAAGTGAAATAAGCCAGTCGGAGAAAGATAAATATCACATGATCTCACTAATATGTGGGATGTAATGTTCAAAATAATTTGATGAACAAGAATAGATTGATCTAGAGACAAATTGCTGGAGACCAGTTCCAGCATGTACAGCAGGGTTGCTTCTGGGAATGGCTGAAGGCATTTCCCCAAATCTGAATAGGATACATTAAATTGATTCTTGGCTGCCAGACAGCTAAAAGGCATCTTAATCTACATGTTATTGCCTCCTACTGGTCAAACACCTGAACAGCCGTAGGCTAATTCCCCCATTCTGACAATGGACTCTGTACCAAACCCTGACCCTTTGAAATGTATATCTCTGCCTCGCCTCAGGACAAATTGTGTTAATGAAAAGCTTGGGGTCTTGGGGAAGGTGAGAACCTAAGACCTGAGACTTAAGATCTTGGATCTTAGCTTCTTTAGCTAAGCTCCTCTGACCCCCAAATGCCTTTCAAAATTATATCTCCTCTCCGGACTCTTTATTAGTCCCCAGACTCCTATTTAACATCTACCCACAGCCTCCTCCAGATTCCTGAACCCTTCTTGATGCTGGAACAAGAACCCTGGCAACAATTGGTAGGACAGGGTGGGGTTAGAGAACAAACAAAGGACTTGTATGCATTCATATTAGCATAACCAATGGACACAGACACTGGGGCGGTGGAGGCTTGCCTGGGGTTTGAATGGATGGGGGAGTGGGTCAATTGGGGAAAAAGGAGACATATGTAAAACGTTAGACAATAAAAAAAGAACTTGTTGCAATAAATTTTGGTTGTTGCTTGGACCCTGCTTGGACTTAGTTGTTTCAGAATCCACAGAAAATAAATACTTACATCCAAGCCCATCTGTGTGGGTATTGCCTATAAGTGCTTTCACAGTACAATGGCAGAGTTAAGTAGCTGCAACAGAGCACTGATGGTCCAATAATAATCTTTATCCAGTTCTTTAAAACTATGTTTGGCAGTGACTGTCTTAAGTCACTAACAGGTACTGGTTTTATATTTAAAGTATTCTTTCTGTAAAGAAATGCTCTGAATAGCCTCGCTGGCCAGAAAAAGAGATGTACCGATGGGAGTTTAAAGATGTGAGTGCGTTTACCCTTAGATGAAAAAACTGAACAATTGGATCTGGGGAACTTGTACAAAGGACACATTACCTCAGTACCTGAAGTTTACGCCCCATCAAGTGCATATTCATAATTGATCCCTGGTTCTCACAATTGAGGTCAAGGGGAAGTTTCTGGGAGGTTCCTGTTTGGGATGGGTGTGGTCAGGGACATCACTAAATCTCTGGGTCAGACACTCCATGTGACTCACAGCAGCTCAGAAGCTCATGATGTTATCCTGTCCATGTGTCCTGCATGAGCGCTTACATACCCTGGGGAGATGTTCATTCCAGGGGAGGTGGATCCATCAGTAGGAAGGGAATATTCATCTGGCCCCCAAGGTGAACCCATGGAAACCAACACTGGCAGAAAAGTTGCCTTTTATTTATGGTCCCTTGGTTTCAAGGGAGCTGAGTTGCTTAGAGAACTGAGCAACAGTAAAACAGTCCATTTAATGAGGAGCCCTGAGAATTCAGCCTCTGGACCTCCCTCTACAGACTCACCTGAGGCTCCTCAGCCACAGGCTAAGAGCATCCTCTCTAAGATGTTCAACTGCTCTGGAAAACCAGCACCTGACCTGCATTTCTTGCTCTTTCCACATCAATTGTCCAAGGAAGGAAGGACCGGTAGAACCAAATCCAGTGAGTGACGCCATTGGGGGTGCCAGAGTGAGCTCTGTGGGGAGAAGTAAAGCTTTTAGTAACCGTGTCTTCTGGGGGAACAGTCAGGCTGATGAAATAGTGAAAGGGATGGACTCAAGATCCCGTACATTTGATGTCCTTTGTTCTGAAGTGGTTTCTTGCAACTTATTCCTTCTCAGCCCCTTTCTTCTCTCCATCTCAGAGCACAATTTCATGGCCTCTCTCCTCCCACAGCAGGAACAGGCCCTCCCTTCTCTCTGCTCAGCTCTCAGGATTCTGCTTTATTTCAACCTTAGCATTTCCTTTTCTGTGTGAAGCATTGACAGGGTGAGCAGCCTTGCAGAGCAGAAAAGCACTGACTAAGGGTTAGGGAGGTGTGAGTTCTAATTTACTCTTCTACAGCTGGTGCCCGATAGACCGGGGAACTCTTTCTCTACATTCTGTGGGTCTTTCTCTCATCAGCACAAGGGTGAGTATGAAGGAGATCTCAGAGAATGCTCACGGAAGAACAGGTGCCATGGGTCTATTTTTCCCTGTATCTCTGCTCTGCTTCTACCCAAAGAAACTGGCCTTTTAAACTGCTCTCACATTTATTGTATTTAATTCCATATTATTTTTACTGTGTCCCAAAATAAGACATGCCTTTACATTGTGATCCAGCAATTTTTGCACATACACACAGAAACCGCCCCCCCCCCCCGCCCACACCTCTCTGAACAAAGAGAGCCATAAACACTCACTATTTATGTTGCACTGTAATATTTTATTTTGTGCCTTCTTGCCTCTATTTCACCATTCAGTGTCCTTTTTGAGCCTTGAGTACCTAAAACAAGTGTCATCTTAGGGCTTTGGCACTGCCTCTTACATAATCCTCCATCCCCAAGTAACCCTGTGTCACCCCCTCTGTCTTCCTTGAGGTCTCTGTTCAATTGCCACCTTGTTTGAAGGGCTGCCTGAACTCCCAGTATAAAATAACACCCCATCCACTCTCTTTTATACTTACCTTCTTTTTCTTCACATGACACCATCTAACTTGGTCTATGACATATTTGTTGTATATATTCTTTCACTATCATTATATTCTAGGAATTTTGTTTCTGAGTATCCGGTACCCTTTCCCTGGAGATGGGAATTGTCAATAAATATTCCTCAAGTGCATGAAAGCATTTCTCATTAAGACAGTGTAATCCATGACCACCTTGGAAAAAAAGGTTGAGGAAGACAGCAATTCCTAATCAGAGATGCCGTGGGGGATGATACGTACAAAAAATAAATATTGTTGCTTTGTTACAAAATATAATTGTAGCATTTCAACTGTGCTTGTAATGGCCATTTGTGTAAAAAGTAATCATGCTATTTTTTTCTTTCCTGCTAGTCACTTCTACCCCATGGGACCTGAGAATGATACTGTGATTTCAGAATTTCTTCTTCTGGGACTTTCAGAGGAACCAGCACTGCAGCCCCTCATATTTGGGCTTTTCCTCTCCATGTACCTGGTCACTGTGTTGGGAAACCTGCTCATCATCCTGGCCGTCAGCTCAGATTCCCACCTCCACACACCCATGTACTTCTTCCTCTCCAACCTGTCCTTGGTAGATATCTGTTTCACCTCCAACACCGTCCCAAAGATGCTGTGGAACATCCAGACACAAAGCAAAGCCATCACCTATGAAGGCTGCATCACACAGTTGTATTTTTTCTTACTCTTTGGGGGACTGGATGACTTCCTTCTAGCCGTCATGGCCTATGACAGGTATGTGGCCATCTGCCACCCCCTGCACTACATGGTCATCATGAACCCCCGTCTCTGTGGACTGCTGGTTCTGATGTCCTGGATTATGGGTGTCCTGAATTCCTTGGCACAAAGTTTAATAGTGTTGCGATTGTCCTTCTGTACAGACTTGGAAATCCCACACTTTTTCTGTGAACTTAAAGAGGTCGTCCAGCTTGCCTGTTCTGACACTTTTCTTAATAACATGGTGATGTATTTTGTATCTGTGCTACTGGGTGGTGGTCCCCTTGCTGGTATCATTTACTCCTACTCTAAGATAGTGTCCTCCATACGAGGAATCTCATCAGCTCAGGGGAAATATAAGGCATTTTCTATGTGTGTGTCTCACCTTTCAGTTGTCTCCTTATTTTATGGAACAAGCATTGGAGTGCATCTCAGCTCTGCTTCTACCCACAGCTCACACTCAAGTGCAGCAGCCTCAGTGATGTACACTGTGGTCACCCCCATGCTGAACCCCTTTATCTACAGTCTCAGGAACAGGGACATAAAGAGGGCCCTGAAAAGATTCTTTGGGATGGCAGGTACAAAGGGGACAATCATTCCGGGGTAAAAAGTGCCCTTGGTTTTGGGCTACAGAACCTAAAACCAGAAATAGTGATTCTTTAATCACATTGTGTTTTTTAGACTTGCTCCTTTTATTTTTTTAAAAACATATTTTTATTGATTTCAGAGAGGAAGGGAAAGGGAGAGAGAGAAACATGAATGATGAGAGAATAGTATTGATCACCTGCCTCCTGCATACCCACTCCTGGTGATTGAACCCACAACCCAGGCATGTTCCCCGAGCAGAAATCCAATGGAGACCTCCTCGTTCATAGGTTAATGCTCAACCATTGAGAAATACTGGCCGGGCCAGAATTTGTCCTTTTATTCTGCCCTTGAATTTCCTTTGTTTGTTTAAACTTCTCTATACAATTTAAGCAACCATTTTATTAAGCTTTCTGCTTTGTCTGTTATATGGTCAGTTTTTCCCTTTATCCTTTTTTAACCTTTACAAAGTTTTTTTTTCATCCTTGATCAGAAATTGTGAGAAGTTTCCATTTACTTCACTAGAAACATTGATGTCTTACGATTAATTCCTTCTCAAATGACATATATTATTGTAAGTAATTTGTTCTTGTTTTGTAGGTAGAATAGTAATACGTGGAGTTACTCATGTAGAAAAACTGCACTTGGCTACCTAATCCATTGTATAATTTCATTCCATAAAATCTGTAACCTCGGTTTTCACCATGTGTCCCTCATTCTCTGTACATTGGTACCTTAACTGCTCTTCCTGGTATTATAGATTTTATCATTGTTCCCTATAAGTCTCCGTCTATTGACACCGATGCAATAGGATAGGGATGCCTGGGCACTGGCCTGGTTCCTACTACTTGTTCCTCAGACCAGCGTCAGTGTTCTGGGTGGATGGACTCTTGTGGTCCTTCTTATAATAACAACAACCATCATGGAACTATGAAAAGGTAAGGTTTATTACTCACAGTCCTGTACCCCTAAAGCCACACATAAAGCTGTGTGTATGCATGTGTGTGTGAAAGAGAGAGAAATGAACTTGGGCTGAAGGACTCTGCCTATATAGGGGACCAAGGGTATGATGGCTATGGTTTTGTGGGTTTGCTTTTTTAAAATGTATCTTTTTATTGAAAGTATTACAGATGTTCTTCTTTTCTCCCTCCATTGACCCCACTCTTCCCCTCACCTGTCCTCTCCCCAGGCCTTCACCTCACTATTATCTATGTACATGGGTTATTCACATACACCTATAAGTTCTTTGGTTAATTTTTCCCTCCCACCCCTTCCCTCTGAAGATTCACACTCTGTTGCATGCTTTCATGTCTCTGGATCTATTTTGTTTGTCACTTTATTTTGTTCATGGATTTCACAATTAAGTGAGATCATGTGATACTTGTCTTTCTCTTAGTGACTTATTTCACTTAGCATAATACTTCCCAGGCCCCTTCATGCTTTTTCAGAGGGTAAGAGATCATTCTTTCCCACAACTGCATAGTATTCCATTGTGTAAATGTACCACTGTTTTTTTTTAATCCATTCTTCAATGGTTGGGCACCTGGGCTGTCTCCAGATATTATCTATTGTAAATAATGCTGCTATGAACATAGAGGTACATATATTCTTTCTGATTAGTGTTTCAGACTTCTTAGGTTATATTCCTAGAAGTGGGATGACTGGGTCAAATGGCAGTTCCATTTTTAATTTTTTTGAAGAACCTCCACACTGTTTTCCATAGTGGCTGTACCAGTCTGCAATCCCACCAGCAGTATCCTAGGGTTCCCTTTTCTCCACGTCCTTACAAGCACTTGTTGTCAGCTGATTTATTGATAGTAGCCATTATGGCCCATGTGAGGAGGCACCTCACTGTGTTTTAATTTGCATCTCTCTGATGATTAGTGACGTTGAGGATTTTTTCATATGACTCTTGACTGTTTGTGTTTCCTTCTTGGGAGAAGTGTCTATTTAGGTCTTCTGTCCATTTTCTGATTGGGCTGCTTGTCTTCCTTTGGTCTAGTTGTATGAGTACTTTATATGTTTTGGGTTTGCTTTTTATTTGAAACCTAAGAGCAGGAATTAAGGCAGAGGAAGAAAAAGCAGGGTCATTAATGTGGTCAGTTGTCTAGGTTACTCAGGGTTTTCGAAATGGGAATTTTATAACATGTTACAGTATTTTTATCACAAAATATCACAAAATATTACAAAATATCACAGTAAATATCACAAAATTCTGTGTCTGTGCTTGTGTGTAATTCCAAATGAACTTTGCTCCCTTCACATCTAATGTGAAGTTTCTCCCTTTGCTTGTTTTGAAAATGCTTCTAATTAAAAATAAAATTGCATATATTAATTATTTCAAAACAAAATCATTAAATTTAAAATAAAAGGGGAACTTCATGAGTGAAGGCAACATGAGTGCTTATGTAGTAGCTGTGTCATGCATCTGGCAAAATGATTATTTGTGATGGATGTATTTGAAACAAAAGCTTAGTCAAACACGCTACTGTATTTTATACCTAGCTTCCAGGTTTCAATGTTGTATTTAGCTGAGCATCCAGAAAAGCTACCATAGTTACTGCCAAAAATGGATTATTAAATATCTCTCTTCCAGTGGAGTCTACTTGGAAACATACGTGAGAGGTTCAAGACAGGAGGAGCAGTCAGGTGGTGTATGTCTGACATTCTGAGCTAAAGATGAGGTAAAGCTCCTGAGGCTTCAGAAGGGAGGAAGGACATTGCAGGACAATGAGAAGAGCAGACGTTCAGTAATTAGAAATTTGCCCTGCCCTCAATATAGGCCATAAATGTTATTTCTGATGATAACTCTTATTATTGGCAAGACCTAAATTTTAAATTCTTTTTTTTTTTTTTAAATATATTTTATTGATTTTTTACAGAGAGGAAGGGAAAGAGATAGAGAGTCAGAAACATCGATGAGAGAGAAACATCGACCAGCTGCCTCCTGCACATCCCCCACTGGGGATATGCCCGCAACCCAGGTACATGCCCTTGACCGGAATCGAACCCGGGACCCCTCAGTCCGCAGGCCGACGCTCTATCCACAGAGCCAAACCGGTTTCAGCTTAAATTCTTTAAGGGAGAGGTAAAAGTTTCTTTTGGACTCCCAGGGTCTCAGGTGCCTTCAGCTCAAAAACAATCCAAGTACATGTCTTGGGGTGACTCATTCTGAACCCTTACAATAGTGACCCAGTTTCATTCTTTTTCCTGTGGTTGTCCAGTTTTCCCAGTACAGTTTATTGGAGACACTGTCCTTTCCTCATTTAGCATTCTTGGTTCCTTTCTCCTAAATTAATGACCTTATGTGTGTGTGTTTATTTCTTGGCTTTCTATTCTTTTCCATTGCTCTATGTGTTGGTTTTTATTACTGTAGCTTTATAATATAGTTTGAAATCATGGAATGGATTGCCTTCAGCTTTGTTTTGCTTTCTCAGAATTGCTTTGGTTAATGGGTTTTGTGGTTTCACACAAATTTTAGGTTTGTTCTATATTTGTGAAAAAATGACTCTTCAGCTCTCAGGTGTAAGACAGTGGAATTCTACTTCTAAATGCTACTGACTTGTACATATGAAGGCCTCACATCCAGCCAGGTTGAGATCTTGTTGGTCTCATAGCTGGTCAAGGTGGCCATAATAGGGGCCAATCAGTTGCCCCAGGTTGGTATCTGCCTCTGAATGTGGTTGCATAATTAGTTGAACAGTTTCTTAGAAATACTAGTAAGAACAGTTGTTCCTGCACTGCTTTAGCAGTAGAAAAAGATAGAATACCGATTAGGAGAGCAGACTCTGGAGCTAAGTAGCCTGTGTTTGTGCCCCAGTTTCAGCACTTACCTGCTGTGTGATCTTGGGCAATTTTCTTAACTTTCTGCTTCCTCAATTTTGTCAATTTTACTTAATAAAGTTATTGTGTCTGTTAGTGATTTTCGTGTATCAAATTTCCTCAGTACTCCATAACGTAAAGTGTGTAAGTAGGGATGACTGGGTAGATCTGGTATCTCTTACGCTTCTGGTCAGGGCAGTGGCTCTGCTGACCTTGGATGAGTCTCTCACACAAATTTTGGATTGACTGGTGGTAGGCTTGAGGCTTGTCTAGTGGCATAAGCTGGAACACTGGGGCTGGAGGCTTATTCCAGATGATCTGGGCTTGTTTACACAGCCATGGCTGTAATCCAAGAGACAGATGTGTGCAAGGCTCAGAATTAGCACAACATCATTCTACCACATTATTCTGGTCAAAGAAACCCATAATATTCACGTGGTTGGCAAACAGACTCAATCCTTTACAGGGTGAAAGTTATATTGGAAAGTGAGAGGATACATGGAGTCCATTGATAGGGGTCATTGATGCAATCAGTCCCCATCATTGTTAATCTATTCTATTAGCTTTCTTTTGTAAGGACATTTGTGTTGAAATTTCACATTAAGAAGAAGAAAAAAAAATCAAGTCAATTTGATGATTCTGCTCCATTAACAGATCTAGTGAATTCCCAATGTCATAAAATTGAAACCAAGCCAGAATCCCTTCTCAACCAAACCCCTACCCCCAAACCCCTACTTGCAAGGAAACAGACCTGAGTACCTTTTCCATATATTCACCAAAGTAACTTTTTCAGACATTAATCAGGGTTTTGTGACACTAGTCCCCCCTCTGGAATCTTGATAACATAGTGACACATATCTTGAGTTGGTTTTATAAGAACTAAAATGTTCTACCAGATAGAAAACCACTGACTCTCATGGACCACAGTCACATAAACCCCAGGCTAGCTGACATTGGATGACTGATGATCACAACTCCTAAAAGAGCTCCTTGTAACATGCGCTCCAACCAATCAGAATATACACATGAGCTGATCACCCATTGAAGACCCCTTGCCCCAATTTCACCCTTTAAAACCAACTGCCAGTAAATGAACCAGGAGTTCAAGTTTTGAGCACTACCTTTCTCATTCTCCTTGCACGGTGCTACCAAAAAAGTGAGTCTAATCTCTCCACTACAAATCTCATGTTCAGTGTGTGTGACTCACTTGGTGCCTGGTGGACAAACCCTTCAGTTACAGAAGTAAATGTGGTTCTGACTTTGAGGTCTTTGTGTGTTTATATAGAAAATGTAATTTATTACTAAAATTAAGGTCAACCTTCTATGTTACATCATTGTATTTAAATTATTTTAGTTTCATATTAATTGAATCATTCATCCTTTAATTTCTATTGTCACCAAATTTCTTTAAAATTTTTTTCAACATTAAAGGTGAGAATATTAGTGTGTGTTATGTCTTTGTGTGTTGTGTTTATTTGAAAGATAATCA